>NW_028281262.1:32500-195888 GCF_059751285.1 Brachycentrus maculatus | reverse complement strand
ACCTAACCTAACCTAACCTAACCTAACCTAACCTAACCTAACCTAACCTAACCTAACCTAACCTAACCTAACCTAACCTAACCTAACCTAACCTAACCTAACCTAACCTAACCTAACCTAACCTAACCTAACCTAACCTAACCTAACCTAACCTAACCTAACCTAACCTAACCTAACCTAACCTAACCTAACCTAACCTAACCTAACCTAACCTAACCTAACCTAACCTAACCTAACCTAACCTAACCTAACCTAACCTAACCTAACCTAACCTAACCTAACCTAACCTAACCTAACCTAACCTAACCTAACCTAACCTAACCTAACCTAACCTAACCTAACCTAACCTAACCTAACCTAACCTAACCTAACCTAACCTAACCTAACCTAACCTAACCTAACCTAACCTAACCTAACCTAACCTAACCTAACCTAACCTAACCTAACCTAACCTAACCTAACCTAACCTAACCTAACCTAACCTAACCTAACCTAACCTAACCTAACCTAACCTAACCTAACCTAACCTAACCTAACCTAACCTAACCTAACCTAACCTAACCTAACCTAACCTAACCTAACCTAACCTAACCTAACCTAACCTAACCTAACCTAACCTAACCTAACCTAACCTAACCTAACCTAACCTAACCTAACCTAACCTAACCTAACCTAACCTAACCTAACCTAACCTAACCTAACCTAACCTAACCTAACCTAACCTAACCTAACCTAACCTAACCTAACCTAACCTAACCTAACCTAACCTAACCTAACCTAACCTAACCTAACCTAACCTAACCTAACCTAACCTAACCTAACCTAACCTAACCTAACCTAACCTAACCTAACCTAACCTAACCTAACCTAACCTAACCTAACCTAACCTAACCTAACCTAACCTAACCTAACCTAACCTAACCTAACCTAACCTAACCTAACCTAACCTAACCTAACCTAACCTAACCTAACCTAACCTAACCTAACCTAACCTAACCTAACCTAACCTAACCTAACCTAACCTAACCTAACCTAACCTAACCTAACCTAACCTAACCTAACCTAACCTAACCTAACCTAACCTA
Source organism: Brachycentrus maculatus (assembly GCF_059751285.1). Lineage (NCBI taxonomy): Eukaryota > Metazoa > Arthropoda > Insecta > Trichoptera > Brachycentridae > Brachycentrus > Brachycentrus maculatus. The sequence goes on along the minus strand of NW_028281262.1, from coordinate 194,803 downwards.
ACCTAACCTAACCTAACCTAACCTAACCTAACCTAACCTAACCTAACCTAACCTAACCTAACCTAACCTAACCTAACCTAACCTAACCTAACCTAACCTAACCTAACCTAACCTAACCTAACCTAACCTAACCTAACCTAACCTAACCTAACCTAACCTAACCTAACCTAACCTAACCTAACCTAACCTAACCTAACCTAACCTAACCTAACCTAACCTAACCTAACCTAACCTAACCTAACCTAACCTAACCTAACCTAACCTAACCTAACCTAACCTAACCTAACCTAACCTAACCTAACCTAACCTAACCTAACCTAACCTAACCTAACCTAACCTAACCTAACCTAACCTAACCTAACCTAACCTAACCTAACCTAACCTAACCTAACCTAACCTAACCTAACCTAACCTAACCTAACCTAACCTAACCTAACCTAACCTAACCTAACCTAACCTAACCTAACCTAACCTAACCTAACCTAACCTAACCTAACCTAACCTAACCTAACCTAACCTAACCTAACCTAACCTAACCTAACCTAACCTAACCTAACCTAACCTAACCTAACCTAACCTAACCTAACCTAACCTAACCTAACCTAACCTAACCTAACCTAACCTAACCTAACCTAACCTAACCTAACCTAACCTAACCTAACCTAACCTAACCTAACCTAACCTAACCTAACCTAACCTAACCTAACCTAACCTAACCTAACCTAACCTAACCTAACCTAACCTAACCTAACCTAACCTAACCTAACCTAACCTAACCTAACCTAACCTAACCTAACCTAACCTAACCTAACCTAACCTAACCTAACCTAACCTAACCTAACCTAACCTAACCTAACCTAACCTAACCTAACCTAACCTAACCTAACCTAACCTAACCTAACCTAACCTAACCTAACCTAACCTAACCTAACCTAACCTAACCTAACCTAACCTAACCTAACCTAACCTAACCTAACCTAACCTAACCTAACCTAACCTAACCTAACCTAACCTAACCTAACCTAACCTAACCTAACCTAACCTAACCTAACCTAACCTAACCTAACCTAACCTAACCTAACCTAACCTAACCTAACCTAACCTAACCTAACCTAACCTAACCTAACCTAACCTAACCTAACCTAACCTAACCTAACCTAACCTAACCTAACCTAACCTAACCTAACCTAACCTAACCTAACCTAACCTAACCTAACCTAACCTAACCTAACCTAACCTAACCTAACCTAACCTAACCTAACCTAACCTAACCTAACCTAACCTAACCTAACCTAACCTAACCTAACCTAACCTAACCTAACCTAACCTAACCTAACCTAACCTAACCTAACCTAACCTAACCTAACCTAACCTAACCTAACCTAACCTAACCTAACCTAACCTAACCTAACCTAACCTAACCTAACCTAACCTAACCTAACCTAACCTAACCTAACCTAACCTAACCTAACCTAACCTAACCTAACCTAACCTAACCTAACCTAACCTAACCTAACCTAACCTAACCTAACCTAACCTAACCTAACCTAACCTAACCTAACCTAACCTAACCTAACCTAACCTAACCTAACCTAACCTAACCTAACCTAACCTAACCTAACCTAACCTAACCTAACCTAACCTAACCTAACCTAACCTAACCTAACCTAACCTAACCTAACCTAACCTAACCTAACCTAACCTAACCTAACCTAACCTAACCTAACCTAACCTAACCTAACCTAACCTAACCTAACCTAACCTAACCTAACCTAACCTAACCTAACCTAACCTAACCTAACCTAACCTAACCTAACCTAACCTAACCTAACCTAACCTAACCTAACCTAACCTAACCTAACCTAACCTAACCTAACCTAACCTAACCTAACCTAACCTAACCTAACCTAACCTAACCTAACCTAACCTAACCTAACCTAACCTAACCTAACCTAACCTAACCTAACCTACAAAAAAAATAAAAAATAAAAAATAATAATAAAAAAAATAAAATAAAAAAATAAAATAAAAAAAATTATCAAAGTTCAAACTTCAGAGTCAACGTCAAAAGGTAAATTTCAAAGTTCAAAGGTCAAAGGTGAAAGTTCAAAGGCAAAGGTCAAAGTTCATAAGTCAAAGATCAAAGAAAAATGTCAAAGGTCAAAGAAAAATGTCAAAGGTCAAAGAAAAATGTCAAGGGTCAAAGAAAAATGTCAAGGGTCAAAAAGGAAAATGTCAAGAGTTAAAGAAAAATGTCAAGGATCAAAGGAAAATGTCAAAGGTCAATGAAAAATGTCAAGGGTCAAAGGAAAATGTCAAAGATCAAAGAAAAATGTCAAAGGTCAAAGAAAAATGTCAAGGGTCAAAGAAAAATGTCAAGGGTCAAAAAGGAAAATGTCAAGAGTCAAAGAAAAATGTCAAGGGTCAAAGGAAAATGTCAAAGGTCAATGAAAAATGTCAAGGGTCAAAGGAAAATGTCAAAGATCAAAGAAAAATGTCAAAGGTCAAAGAAAAATGTCAAGGGTCAAAGGAAAATGTCAAGGGTCAAAGGAAAATGTCAAAGGTCAAAGGAAAATGTCAAGGGTCAAAGGAAAATGTCAAAGGTCAAAGGAAAATGTCAAGGGTCAAAGAAAAATGTCAAGGGTCAAAGAAAAATGTCAAGGGTCAAATAAAAATGTCAAGGGTCAAAGAAAAATGTCAAGGGTCAAAGAAAAATGTCAAGGGTCAAAGAAAAATGTCAAGGGTCAAAGAAAAATGTCAAGGGTCAAAGAAAAATGTCAAGGGTCAAAGGAAAATGTCAAAGGTCAAAGAAAAATGTCAAGGGTCAAAGAAAAATGTCAAGGGTCAAAGGAAAATGTCAAAGGTCAATGAAAAATGTCAAGGGTCAAAGGAAAATGTCAAAGATCAAAGAAAAATTTCAAAGGTCAAAGAATATTGTCAAAGGTCAACGGAAAATGTCAAAGGTAAAAGGAAAATGTCGAAGGTCAAAGGGCAAAGAGCAAAAATCAAAGTACAAAGATCAAAAGGAAGAAGTTCAGATTTTTGAAGTTAAAATGTCTATGTTTCGCCTTTGCGAATGCCAAAAAAGGTTAAATTAAATTATTTACATAAGAACGTAAGTAAACACGAAATTTGTCAAAAATCAAACAGAAAATATCACAATAAATAAACAGCAAGAAGAAACTCAACAAAACTCTTATCTTGTACGCAAAGAATAAACTAAAGAAACTAAATTAAGTAGCGAAAAATGAACGAAGAACAAAAAAATAATTAAATACCATTTTATGAAGATATTTTGTCACCTGTAAACAAATAGTCGGAAACTCCGTATCGATGAATGGTAGAAGAAATCTGCTTTCCGCTTTCTACTGGTAGACAGGTGGCGGTAGTGTGCCTGAAATGAACAAGTGAGAAGAATTCATTATTTTTTACTATTGTCGTTGATCGAAAAACATATGATTTTATAGTCTATGGTCCTCCATATATGCGTGTGTGATTGGAGGACTCGAAGAGGCGAGGGAGAAGGAAAGTAGAAGACTTGTCCTGTAAGGGGAAACGTCAGGGACTTAAAAAAAAAAAAAAAAAAAAAAAAAAAAAAAAAAAAAAACCCTTATTGATATTGCTTTGTGATGTAGCTGTTGCTGTTGCTGTTGCTGTGATTATTGTTTAATTGGCGTGTAGGCTTGATGATATTTTTTTGCATTTGTCGTTAGCGAATAAAGAGGTAAATGATATAATGATTCATTTTATCAAGCACCCGATAATGGATGTATATACGTACATGTACGTAATAGACGCCATCGTATATACGTTATATCCATATGTTAGGGTACATAAATCGAAATGAATGAACTTAAATTGCATGTTGCTTTGACCTTTTTGCACGTTCGTCCTTATATCAATCATAATTGATTGTTATAAGGACGAACCTGCAAAAAGGTCAAAGCAACATGCAAAATTTACAAACACGCAAAATTTACTTGCCATTTTTAGTAATACTTGTTTTATTCAGGATCGTTTTGCTGCTGACTTCATTTGTGTTTATCGAATGTCACTGACAGCTCCTTTTGACGCGTTGTTTTCTCAGTGTAAAAGTTTCTAAAAGATTTAAAGTTTTGTTAATATATTATATATTGTATAAAAAAGGAAGAATCGGTTTCTAACATTAATTCATTATTGATCCGTCGTCTCGATAGTCGTTATTATTTCCAATCAACTTGAACGTTTCAGAAAACGATAACCTCAAAACTCCCAAAGAAAAATTGTTTCCACAGAAAAAATACCATTCTCGATTATAATCGATATATATATTATCCTCGCAACTCTGTTTCGTTGTTCCCGTGAACACTGTGTTTTCTCTTACGTTTCCTTTTGGAGTTATTTCCAGAGTGATTACAGTCATGTTCGAGATTTTTCTATTCGTCAAATCTCTGAACATTCCACCGATCCCCATCTTTTATAATCAACATGAGTTCTGCTGATAACCATAACGTGACACGTCCACGTCTACGTGTGCAAGTGTGTGTTCATTTTCAATTTCGTGGATTTGCACGTACATGCACGTGTAACTCTGCACGTGTTAATTCACGTGTAACGAGTTCACGAGTTATGACACGTGTAATTACACGTGTAATTGCACGTGCAAGTACAGTTAACTGTACGTGTAATTACACGTATGAATACACGTGTTATCGCACGTGTAAATCCACGAGTTATGACACGCTTAATTGCACGTGATATTTTACATGTAATTGCACGTGTAATCGCACGTGTAATCGCACGTGTAATTGCACGTGTAATTGCACGTATTTTTGCACGTGTAATTGTACGTAAGTTGCATTTTAACCTTTGACCTTTGACCTGTGAACTGAGACATTTGAACTTTGACCTTTGCCCTTAAAAGTAATACATTTTTACTTTGTCCTTTGAAATTAGACATTTGAACTTAACCTTTAAAATTAGACATTTGAACATTGAACTTAGACATTTGAACTTTGAACATAGACATTTGAACTTTGACCTTTGACCTTTGAACTTTGACCTTTGAACTTAGATATTTGAATTTTGATCTTTGAAATTAGACATTTGAACTTTGACTTTTGAACATTGACTTTTAACCTTTGACCTTTGAACTTTGACCTTTGATCTTAGACATTTTGACTTTGACCTTTGATCTTTGAAGTATGACATTTTTACATTGACCTTTGAACTTTCACCTTTGACCTTTGAAGTATGACCTTTGATATGAAAAATAAGAAGAAATGAAGATGAAGACGGAAATGCAGATGAAGAAAAAGGTGAAATGAAAATGAAGACAGAGATCAAGACGGAGATCAAGACGGCAATGAAGACGGAGATGAAGACGGAGATGGAGACGGAAATGGAGATGAAGATGGAGATGGAAGATGATATGATGAATTAGATGAAATGAAGATGAAGACGAAGATAGAGAAGAACACGGAGATGAAAACGGAGATGATGACGGAGATGAAGACGAAAATTGAGATGAACACGGAGATAGAGACGGATATGAAAACGGAGATGAACATGGAGATGAATACGGAGATGTACACGGAGATGGAGATGAAGGCAAAGATGGAAATAAATACCGAGATGAAGACGGAGATGGAGATGAAAAAAGAGATGAACACGGAGATGAAGACGGAGATGAAAACGGAGATGAAGACGGAGATGAACACGGAAATGAACACGGAGATGAAGGCGGAGATTGACATGGAGATGAAGACGGAGATGGAGATGAAGACGGAGATGGAGATGAACACGGAGATGAAGACGGAGATGCACACGGAGATGGAGATGAAAACGGAGATGAACACAGAGATGAACACGGAGATGAACACAGAGATGAACAAGGAGATGAACACGGAGATGTAGACGGAGATGAACACGGAGATGAAGACGGAGATGAACACGGAGATGAAAACGGAGGTAAAAACGGAGATGAAGACGAATAATGAGATGAACACGGAGATGTAAACGAAGATGATGATGGAGATGAAGACGGTGATGGAGATGAACACGGAGAAAAACACGGAGATGAACACGGATATGGAGATGAACACCGAGATGAGAACGGAGATGATGACGGAGATGAACACGGAGATGAAGATGGATAATGAGATGAACACGGAGATGAAGATGGATATTGAGATGAACACGGAGATTTAAACGAAGATGATGATGGAGAAGAACACGGAGATGAAAACGAAGATGATGACGGAGATGAACACGGACATAAACACGGAGATGAAGACGGAGATGATGACGGAGATGGAGATGGAGATGGAGATGAACACGGAGATGAACACGAAGATGAACATGGAGATGAAGACGGAGATGAAGACGGAGATGAACACGGAGATGAAAACCGAGATGAAAACGGAGATAAACACGGAGATGAACACGAAGATGGAGATGAACACCGGGAGGAGAACGGAGATGATGACGGAGATGAACACGGAGATGAACACGGAGATGAACACGGAGGTGAAAACGGAGATAAACACCGAGATAAAAACGGAGATGATGACGGAGATGAACACCGAGATGAAGACGGAGATGGAGATGAACACGGAGATGAACACGAAGATGAACATGGAGATGAAGACGGAGATGAAGACGGAGATGAACACGGAGATGAAAACCGAGATGAAAACGGAGATAAACACGGAGATGAACACGAAGATGGAGATGAACACCGGGAGGAGAACGGAGATGATGACGCAGATGAACATGGAGATGAACACGGAGATGAACACGGAGACGAACACGGAGATGAACACGGAGGTGAAAACGGAGATAAACACCGAGATAAAAACGGAGTTGATGACGGAGATGAACACCGAGATGAAGACGGAGATGGAGATGAACACGGAGATGAACATTGAGATGAACATGGAGATGAACACGGAGATGTAGACGGAGATGAACACGGAGATGAACACGGAGATGAATACGGAGATGAAAACGGAAGTGAAAACTGAGATAAACACGGAGATGAACACGGAGATGAACACGGAGATGTAAACGAAGATGATGAAGGAGATAAACGCGGAAATAAACACGGAGATGAAGACGGAGATGGAGACGAAGATGGAGATGAACACGGAGATGAACACGAAGATGAACATGGAGATGAACATGGAGATGAAGACGGAGATGAACACGGATATGAACACGGAGATGAAAACGGAGATGAAAACGGAGATGATGACGGAGATGAACATGGAGATGGAGACGAACACCGAGATGAGAACGGAGATGAAAATGGAGATGAACATGGAGATGAACACGGAGATGAACACAGAGATGAACACAGAGATGAACTCGAAGATGGAGTTGATCACAGAGATGAGTTAGGAGACGGATATGAACACAGAGATGACCACGGAGATTAAAATGGAGATGAACACGGAGATGAACATGGAGATGAACACGGAGATGAACACTGAGATGAACACTGAGATGAACACGGAGATGAACACGGAGATGATCACGGAGATGAACACGGAGATGAACACGGAGATGAACACGGAGATGAACACGGAGATGAACACGGAGATGGAGTTGATCCCAGAGATGAGTTAGGAGACGGATATGAACACAGAGATGAACACGGAGATGAAAATGGAGATGAACACGGAGATGAACATGGAGATGAACACGGAGATGAACATGGAGATGAACACGGAGATGAACACGGAGATGAACACGGAGATGAACACTGAGATGAACACTGAGATGAACACGGAGATGGTGATGAAGACGGAGATGAATTCGGAGATGAAAACGGAGATGAAGATGGAACCGGAGATGAACACGGAGATGAAACCGGAGATTAACACGGAGATGAAGACGGAGATGAACACGGAGATGAACACGAAGATGAACACAAAGATGAACACGGAGATGAACACGGAGATGAATTCGGAGATGAAAACAGAGATGAAGATGGAACCGGAGATGAACACGGAGATGAATTCGGAGATAAAAACGGAGATGAAGACGGAAACGGAGATGAATACGGATATCGAGATGAAGTCAGAGATGAAGACGGAGATGAACACAGAAATGAATACGGAGATGAAGACGGAACCGGAGATAAAGATGGAGATGAACACGGAGATGAACACGGAGATGAACATGGAGATGAACATGGAGATGAAGACGGAGATGAAACGGAGATGAACAGAGATGAACACAGAGATGAACTCGCAGACGGAGTTGAACACGGAGATGATGACGGAGATGAACTTGGAGACGGAGATGAACACGGAGATGAAGACGGAGATGAGCACGGAGATGAAGACGGAGATGAACACGGAGATGAACACGGAGACGAAGACGGAGATGAACACGGAGATGAAGACGCAGATGAAGACGGAGATGAAACGGAGATGAACACAGAGATGAACTCGGAGACGGAGATGAAAACTGAGACGGAGTTGAAGACGGAGACGAACATGGAGATGAACACGGAGATGAACACGGAGATGAACACAGAGACGGAGATGAAGACGGAAACAGAGATGAACACGGAGATGAAAACGGAGATGGAGATGAAGACGGACACGGAGATGAAAACGGAGATGAAGACGGAGATGAACACGGAGTTGAACACGGAGATGAACACGGAGATGAAATCGGAGATGAAGACGGAGATGAACACAGAGATGAAGACGAAGTTGAAAACGGAGATGAACACGGAGATGATGACGGAGATGAACACGTAGATGAAGACGGAGATGGAGATAGTCAAGGAGATGAAGACGGAGATGAAGACAGAGATGGAGATGATGACGGATATGGAGATGAACACGGCGATGAACACGGAGATGAACACGGAGATGAACACGGAGATGAAGATGGATATGGTGATGAAGACGGATATGAAGACGGAGATGAAGACCGAGATGAACACGGAGATGAACACGGAGATGAACACTTATACTTCTTAATTCATATTATAAATACAGTCGAACTTGGTTATAACGAGGATGAAAGGACCGACTGATTTTGCTCGTTATAATTGTTCCTCGTTATGTTAGAGAATGTTTTTTTTTTTTAAATACCTATCACATGAAGTTTTTCATCTGGAACGGTCACATAACACAATATGTCACAGTTGAAACAAAATTCATACAATTCACCCATTACATATGTCATATTTTTCAGTCAATCCAGTTTTCCTATAAAAATGGAAAATCTTGTGCTGCTTAAGTACATACCATTGCAGCAGTTTGATTAAAATTCGTGCGATCACAGTTCCCGTATGTTTTTTTTTTAATCCGTGATGTTTTTTTTTAATGCAGATAAAAGTACAATATTGACACTGAGAATGACGAAAACTTTTTAAAAACTTCAATTTTAATTTCTACCTGTTCACGAGAGACGCTTTTTCTTATTAGTACATTTGTTGATAATTCGAGGGTTTGTTTTTAACTGACCTGCTCTAGAATTGATTTGACATTCCCCACCTCGAAATGTTTTTTACTATGCAATGCCCATAGTAAGCATAGAACATACAAAATATGGAAACTATCGTAAAAATCCCCGAAACAAGCATGACGTTCGAAAACTATATGATAAGTTAATGTAACAAAGTAGGTCCTTACAGACATGACAAAGCTTTCAATTTGCAACATGCAATTAAAAACCTATATGCGTGAAACCTTTTTTTACTGTCGGTGACAACACCAAATTAGTAATTAAAAGTCATAAACGTAATCCGATCCCGGCGGCAACGGTCTAATTGCCCGGTCGAATTTTATTGCTTAAGGTCGAAAATGTTTTAAAGCATTCAAATATTTTCATCATAAAAAAAGAGCAAATATTTTTTTGCTCCCTATAAGCCGAGGAGTTCCTCGTTATAAACGTGAATAAATGTATGGAGAAAATCAGAAACAAAAATGTCAACGAACGTTTCCTCGGTATAACCGTGCTCGTAATAACCGAGTTCGACTGTATGCGATAAAAAAAATTGCTCACTGTTCGGTATTTATTTGGAAACGACCTGGCAACCCTGCTTACAAGTTTTCTCGTTACTGCTGGAGTTGCAACTAAAACAAGAATGACTTGGATGTCGCCTTTGAAGTATACGTCACGTAACACGTGCTGATGAAATTTTAAAATCTGCGGATAAATGTAAGATTAGCATTTAATGAAGTTCTATAGGAACCAACATGCGTGGTATTTTATTCAGTTTTAGATGAATGAGCTGATACCACATATAGACTGGATCAAACGCCGAATAACGAAGTCAGAGCTCAGCTAGTGTCCGCATGCCGCGTGCGACATGCGGCTGAAATTTCACACATGGAAAATCTTTGTTTCACACCGACAATTTTACAAAAAATCAGATGTTTAAATCAATTTTTAGATCAACACAAAACACAATAATAATAGAAATATACAATACATGTACATTTTTTATAAATTAAATTATTATAATCACACAATACACACATGGGTATCTTAAAAACAATTATTTGTAATCAATTCCTTAAAATGTTTATATTGTCCGATTTGAATATAATAAATAACAAATTTTAAAAAACACTAAGTAATACATTATTACTTAGTGTTTTTTAAGTTTAATATCCACATTAAACATTTAAAAAACAAATAAATTTTTAAAAAAATTATAAAAACACAGAAAGGAGAGTGAATGTTGGGAACAAAGTGAACGGTGCACTGAAATCAGTTATAGTAAATAAAAACCTATCAGCTGAAGCCCTGAGTCCTGGTTCCAACTCTAATGTATGGAAGTGAAACATGGAGTTGGCAAAAGAAGGATGAAAGTAGACTGAATGCAGTCGAAATGCGATCTCTCAGAAGAATGTGCGACAAAATGATGTATGATAGATGTGCGAATAGTAAAATAGGGAAGGAATGCAAAGCTGAGATAAGCATTATCGATAAAATTAAGAAAGGTGGGTTGAGATGGTTTGGACATGTAGAACGAATGAGTGAGGAAAGAACGGTAAAACAAATTTTTGAGGCGAATGTAAGTGGAAAAAGGAGCAGAGGAAGACCGAGAAAAACATGGCACGATCAGGTATGCTAAATACTTGAAAGTGGTCAGGTTAGGAGTCGAAACAATCGGCGGGTATGTATGAGGAGATGCATGAACGTGGAAGAGACGAAGAATGTTTGCAAAGTCAGAGTGGTGTGGCGTTCTATTCTCTCTGCCTACCCCTGCGGGGAAGCGGCGTGATGGTTAGTTAGTTAGTTAGTTAAAACAAATAATATTACTATAATAAAATACAATGCACATTCTTTTTCAATATAAGTTTTACGAATATAATATATCAGATGAAAAAATAATTTGACGTGAAAGTTCCTTTCACGATTGAATAAGGAAGCTGATGATTGTGTAATATAAATTTGTCATAATAAATATTGTTTACAAAACACGACATCCGGCATCCGTGCATGATCCGCGTACACTTCTGAAGGGTAATAATGACCAAAGTGCAGAAAAACAAGCACTAACGCGTATTAAAAATGCGTGCGAATATAGATCACATAGGCAAACATTTTTGAGGTTATTAGGTTGAATTTCGTATGACACATATTTAGGACTGCTAAAACCGTAAATAACATCTCCAACATTTGGGAAAAAAAAAAAATTAAGCTAGGGGAGACCACAGAAAAAGCTAAAACATTGCCTCGATCAAAATCGAAAATACAAGGCACAGCATTGATCTTTTATACTTATTGACATATTTTACCATCCGGTTTCATTAAGGGTTATTTGTATTTAATGTTTATATGTAGTACATATCGTAGTCGTACAGGAGAAAGTGACCAACTGACAAAACGTTAAAATGTTCAGGAGGGCCATTTAACCGTTTTTACATTTTTGTCATCAATTAAAAACAAAGAAATAATGTATTCACGATTGTGATTGTTTTTGTGTGAAAAGAAATGTTTGCTTATATTGAAATGAGTAAATAATATTTTAGAAAAATTTTATCCTAAAGTTTTTAAAATTACTTAAAGCAGTAACTTTGTTTGTCTAGAAACATTTAAATATCAAATATTTCATACAAAACTTTAACTAACTTCATGGAACTTCATGGAACTTCATGGAACGTAAGGTCTGCTGATGACAGTCAACAGTCCGCCTTCTCCTGAGGAGTTTTACGTGGTTTCCTCCCAGCAATGAGCAAATGCAGAGAAGTTCCTATTTGACCCACACTAGATGATCCCTCCTGTTCCCAACACATATTCAAATAAAAACATATTTAATTAGCTAGAAGAAACAAAAATCCACTAAATGATCTATAAACCTTGTACATAATAAGCAAGGTAAATAATAAATGCAATTCCCATCTAAAAGAAAAAAACTAACTTCATGGCGTTGAAAATTGTTACAACAAGCAATAATGTCCAACTGTCACTTGGTCACTTTTGCTTGTAAAGAAAATAAACATCAATGCAGTTAGTCATTTTTAACAATTTAAAATATTATACTTCCAAGTATAAAATCGCTCTGGGATTTTTTCAGGGCAGTATGAAGCTAGTAAGATGTCAAATAGTTAATAATCACGTTTTTGTAAAAACTGCAGTTGGTCACTTTCTCCTGTATGACTACGATATATAAATTTGATATAAGTATGCCGTATGGACGTTTTGCTTGAAGGTAAGGGAGTAATAAATCATCTACAAATAGGTTGTCGGCGCCATTTCTTTTCGGCATTTATTTTTTTATTATTTTACTATTAATCTTTTTAAAATCAAGTCCGTCGAAAAGAATTCAGAGTTGTTCTGCACTTATAATTTGACGACAGGAATGAAATGGCCCCGTTTTTGTTGTTGTTGCGAAATATGTTATATGTATATGTATTAATATCATTACCGCACTGACCGGACTTATGTACATGTAGTCTGTAGTAGGTGATCAATCTTTTCTCAGTATGTACGAGTATGTATTGAATATTTATAGGAGTGTGTATTATGTTAGAAAATAACTGATTATTTGAGTGACATTAATTGAATTCATTTTTTATCTAAAAATATTTGAACTATAAATGCAATATCTGAAATGTAATACTTAAATATTATCATAATGCATATTCTTAGATTCAGTATGGAAATACTCAATAGATATTATGTCTCGACAGCGTTTATTACGTTGTTGTAGCATAAAAGTAGAAATATCATACACAGATATTATTTGGAAAATTTGCTATTTACTTTACCTAAAACCACGAGAAAATTATGGATGGTGAGGCGTAATCAGTCCGTTATTAAAAATTTAATCAAGTTGTGGTGGATGAAGGAAACTGTATACCTACACACGTATTGTTTGTATATGGTCGAGAATATTATCGATTTAACAATCATTATTTGATTTATAAAAATAAAATACACATAATAATATTGAGAGAATCAATATATTTATTTAAAAACATTATGTAAGTACGTTCAAACACCGAAGATCTATGTATGTAAATAGTAACCACTGCGAGATTGTTCACTTCCATGTGCACCACATCGTAAAATGTAAATATAATGTTTTTTTTTTGTTCTTGTAACATCTTTGTAGTTTGTGATTGCTGAAAACAACACAAGCAATGTGTAACCGGCGTGGGTTACGTGCGATGACTCTCAAAAATGTACACGCCTGGCCTTCTTCGGAATCTCCCAACTATGCCACCGTTGTAAGGGGTGACGTTCCAGACGGCCCCGCCGTACCGAGTTACCGAGTAAGCTGGATACGGACGGAGGTGAATGGATGTATGAGCCGGGAAGAGCGGGCACTGGACCGACAAGTCAACCTCAATAGCCCTGATAAGGGCTTTCCGAAACTGGTCCGTGAATCGGTATAATGAGGCAAAACGGTCCAGGCTGGCGGCGCGGCGAGTCGTCCAAGGAGCGGGAGCGGAGAAATGAAACACAGGTTTCAACAGTCACACCAGAACTGGTTTATTATTAGAAAATGCGCCCTCTATATACCCGGCCGTGATCGCGTACCGCCCGACAGTGGGAAAGTACAGCCAATCAGCGGCCGGGGGAGAGAGACAGCCATATCTCTGTCTCTCTCTAATGGGCACCGGACGGGCTACACTTTCATACCGTACCGGTGCCGTTCCAACAGTTCGTTATTACATTACAATTTACAAGTTTATTTTATCAGTAATCTATATCAGTAATCTATTTATACAACTTAACATCTAGGCGCATTTAATATTAACATTGTCTTATTCTTTCTTACATCTAACACATTCTGTAAATACATGAGAAATCGGTAGAATCCATAGAGGCCCTTCTTCGGGCCGCATTCCGACGGGCGACCGTTTCGCTCGCCGCCAGGCGCCTGGAATTCTTTTTCAGGGCCGCCGCACGGGGTGTGCGATCTGTCCGTAACACTCCCCCCGTGCAGCTAGTCTGCACCAAATTTCCTGGGACGGATTGCACGTTCTTCTCCCTTATCACGCCGATGGTGATGATTGTGGCCCGTTCAGCGTGGTCTCTCGGCAGCATCCTCGCGTCACCAGAGACACCAGGCCGCGACTCGCCCTGATGGAGTCGCCTTCCGGGTCACAACGCCAGACTGGAGAAGTCTGGGCTTGAGGTGATGCTTCGCGTCACGTCCAGTGATCAGCATCCTTGTCATCCTTCCAGAGTCATCCGGCCGCATCCATACTCGGGCGGAGACATCTGGCTGCGACTTGTCATCTAAGTCGCCTTGGTTTCCATATTACATTTGCCAGGCTGGCATCGCCTGGGCTTGAGTTGATGCTCCGCGTCACATCATGTGATCACCCGGCAGCATCCTTGTACGGCCAAAGTCATCCGGCCACATCCATAATCGGGCGGAGACGTTTGGCTGCGACTCGTCCTTCGTGAAGTCGCCTTGATTCCCCAGCATCCTTACCAGAGTCATCCGGCCGCAACCTTGTTCGGGCGGAGACGTCCGGCTACGACTTGTCCTAAGTCGCCTAAGTTCCGGAATTCTCACCGGAACCGCATGTGCCAGGCTGGCGTCGCCTGGGCTTCAATTGATGCTCCGCGTCACATCCTTGTGATCACCCGGCAGCATCTTCGTACTGCCAGAGTCATCCAGCCGCAATCATTCGGGTGGAGTCGTCTGGCTGCGACTTATCCTGAGTTTCCTAAGTCGCCTAAGCTCCGGTATTCTCACCAGAACCGCAGGTGCCAAGCAAGCGTCGCTTGGGCTTGAAATGATGCTCCGCGTCACGTGCATAGTGATCACCCGGCAGCATCCTTGTTCGGCCAGAGTTGCCAACCGCAATCGTTCGGGTGGAGACGTCTGGCCGCGACTTATCTTAGTTTCCTAAGTCGCCTAAGTTCCGGAATCCTCACCGGAACCGCAAGTGCCAGGCAAGCGTCGCCTGGGCTTGAATTGATGCTCCGCGTCACATCCTTGTGATCACCCGGCAGCATCCTTGCCAGAGTCATCCGGCCGCAACCATTCGGGCGGAGACATCTGGCTGCGACTTGTCTTAAGTTTCCTAAGTCGCCTAAATTCCGCATCGGAACCGCGTCAATTGCCAGGCAAGCGTCGCCTGGGCTTGAGTTGATGCTCCGCGTCACATCCTGTGATCACCCGGCAGCATCCATGTACGACCAGAGTCGTCCAGCCGCAATCGTTCGGGTGGAGACGTCTGGCTGCGACTTATCTTAGTTTCCTAAGTCGCCTAAGTTCCGGAATCCTCACCGGAACCGCAAGTGCCAGGCAAGCGTCGCCTGGGCTTGAATTGATGCTCCGCGTCACATCCTTGTGATCACCCGGCAGCATCCTTGCCAGAGTCATCCGGCCGCAACCATTCGGGCGGAGACATCTGGCTGCGACTTGTCTTGAGTTTCCTAAGTCGCCTAAGCTCCGAACTTCCCGTCGGAACCGCATTACATATGCCAGGCTAGAATCGCCTGGGCTTGAAGTGATGCTCCGCGTCACGTGCTTGTGATCACCCGGCAGCATCCATGTGTGGCCATGAGTCATCCAGCCACAATCATTCAGGTGGAGACGTCTGGCCGCGACTTTCCTTAATGTCGCCTTGGTTCCGAACTACCCGTCGGAACCGCATAAGTTTCCTGGCCGTCAGGCCACGACCCTTCTGTGAGTCGCCTTGGTTCCGAACTACCCGTCGGAACTGCATAAGTTTCCTGGCCGTCAGGCCACGACCCCTCTGTGAGTCGCCTTAGTTCCGAACTTTCCGTCGGAACCGTATGAATTTCCGGGCCCTCAGGCCGCGACCCCTCCGTGAGTCGCCTTAGTTCCGGATTTTCCGTCGGAACCGTATGAAGTGTGCTACCGGGCCGCGACTTGTCCGAGAGTCGCTCCGGATTTCCCATCGGAACCGCATCAGGCGGCAAATCGTCTCGGGCCCGCAGCGACCCCGCCTTCCCATGATTAGGCGGTTGCTGCGTGGTAGCCTTCGCCGTTCTTGCACGCGTATTCGCCGCGCGGCTTCTTTGCTTTGATACTCCCAAGGAGTCGATTGCGCACAATTGCGCCTGTAGTACTCCGCTCGCGGAGTCATTCCCCTTCACTTTGGGGCGTCCGTACGTGACCGGTCCCAGTGCGGTCACTATAGTCAGCTGACCGTCCCTTTGAAGCACTGGGGTGTCGATCGGGAACATTAGAGACGCGTTGTCGAGGCCGATAAGCAACTGCGGCTTGATAACGCCTCCGGTCTGCGCGAGCGCGCCACCTTCACGAACAAGATCCAAGTCCTTAATGGTCCTCGCCCTGATCTCGAATTCCCCGTTTTGTTCACTTTCCAAAGTCACCGTTACACGCTGTGACCTGTATGTGTTGCCTCGTCCACACGCGCCTTTGATTGTCAGATTCCTTGCTATCCCCGTAGCACCTATCGCGCGGGCGACACCCTCCTCGAGGAGGGTCACAGACGCAGCCTCGTCCAACAAGGCGAACACTTTTGCGGTCCCCCGCGGTCCCTTCAAAGTAACCGGCAGCACTTTGAATGTGACCGGGACCTCACAGTCATTTGTCCACAGCACCTGCGCACTGTCCACAGCGTCCTCACTTTCATCTTCCACAACACTGTCCGTGCGGAAGGAGTGCAGGATCCTATTGTGGTGTTTTCCGCATACATCACAACTTCTCGCTTCACAATTTGGCACCTTGTGCCCTGATTCCAAACACTGGTAACACAGTTTGGACGACCGCACAAAGTCCCAGCGGTCATCCACGGTTTTCTTCTCGAACCGTTTGCATCGGCGTATGTTATGCCCGTTGGCCTTACAAAATACGCATTCCTTATCACTTGTTGTGTCGCGCGTCGCAAACACGTGATACCTCGGCTCGACGCGTCGAGCGTTCTCGCGGCGGGCGGGCTCGGCGCACTTGTCGCGCTGACCCGCGCGCTCCTTGTCTCTGTTCCTCGCCACCATTCTGAACAGACCTCCGTGGCGCGTGATGCCGGCGGTGATCTCGTCAAGCCAAGCGGCGAGATCGTAGATACTGCTCCTCGTTTCTAGGCGGCGATCGCGGAACCAATCCCACCGGAGTTGCGTCGGCAT
The DNA here is from genome assembly GCF_059751285.1 of Brachycentrus maculatus. NCBI lineage: Eukaryota > Metazoa > Arthropoda > Insecta > Trichoptera > Brachycentridae > Brachycentrus > Brachycentrus maculatus. The sequence goes on along the minus strand of NW_028281262.1, from coordinate 177,265 downwards.
CTTGGCAACCATCTCCGCTAGCAGCTGCGGGTTGTCGAGATAGCAAGCGTCCATCCCGTCCACGGTGGTGATGACGTTGCGTATCGAAACCGCAAAATCCACGACTGCTTCATCCGCGGGGTGGTCGGCGAGACTCGGCATCCTCCGGGCGTCTTCCAGTATCTGCGCGATGATGAGTGTCGGGCTGCCGAAGGCGTCCTCCAGCGTCCGCAATATTTCCGACACGTTGCGCGGATACAGTAGCAGGCCTGCTACCATGTGACGCGCACGCCCTTCCAGTGCGCGCGCCAATCTTCCGATGTTGTCAGCGTCCCCTATCCCCCATCTCTCAGTAGATTGGAGATATGCCGCGTTGAAGCGGCGCCATTCCCTCGGGTCTCCGCTGAACTTAGGCAACTCCGGTGGCTGCCCCGACCATCGAAAGTAGTCCCCGCCTCGGGGTGAGGGCTCCGCGTAGATTCCTCTTCCGTCATCTCTGCGGTGCCGTTCGTCCGGTCGAGCTCTGTCGACCCATTCGCGTACCGGGTAGCGATCGCGTTCGTCCGGTGCGCGCCAACGCAAGCCAGAGGTCTCCATACGCCTCGGCTCCGCGTTGCCAGTAGGCGCCGGGCCATGTCCCCCGGGCGCTTCTCCTCTGTGGCCTGTCAGTTCGTCCCGCGATTCCCCAGCGAATCGCGTAGGTTCCGGATCCAACACCGGAACCGGTAGAGCTGCGGCCGATGTCCTATATTTCGTTCTGGGCTGATTGGCGGCGTCGTCTTGCCGCGTTCGTAGGTGGGTGGATTTTTCGACACCCGGTCGTGACTCCTCCATGAGTCTTTCCGTGCGGGGCGCCGAAACTGTGACGCCACCCGCGATAGCCTCCCCCCCTGGGGGGCTTACGTTAGCTGCTGTCCACTGTGACAGGAGCTCACGGAGTTGCTGGAACTGCCTCTCGCTGCTAGCGGCTAGCTCCGCCATCTGGCGGCGCAAGTCGCTACTCGTATCAGTCCGGACTGAACTGACCGAGTCCCGATCCTCCTCACGGCGCTGCTCTTCGGGCTCCATGGCGACGTTGCGTCCCGACCTCAGGGATGCAGGCATCGTAGCTGGAGACTGCGTTGAAGGATCCGGCTCGAAGGACCAAAATGTAACCGGCGTGGGTTACGTGCGATGACTCTCAAAAATGTACACGCCTGGCCTTCTTCGGAATCTCCCAACTATGCCACCGTTGTAAGGGGTGACGTTCCAGACGGCCCCGCCGTACCGAGTTACCGAGTAAGCTGGATACGGACGGAGGTGAATGGATGTATGAGCCGGGAAGAGCGGGCACTGGACCGACAAGTCAACCTCAATAGCCCTGATAAGGGCTTTCCGAAACTGGTCCGTGAATCGGTATAATGAGGCAAAACGGTCCAGGCTGGCGGCGCGGCGAGTCGTCCAAGGAGCGGGAGCGGAGAAATGAAACACAGGTTTCAACAGTCACACCAGAACTGGTTTATTATTAGAAAATGCGCCCTCTATATACCCGGCCGTGATCGCGTACCGCCCGACAGTGGGAAAGTACAGCCAATCAGCGGCCGGGGGAGAGAGACAGCCATATCTCTGTCTCTCTCTAATGGGCACCGGACGGGCTACACTTTCATACCGTACCGGTGCCGTTCCAACAGTTCGTTATTACATTACAATTTACAAGTTTATTTTATCAGTAATCTATATCAGTAATCTATTTATACAACTTAACATCTAGGCGCATTTAATATTAACATTGTCTTATTCTTTCTTACATCTAACACATTCTGTAAATACATGAGAAATCGGTAGAATCCATAGAGGCCCTTCTTCGGGCCGCATTCCGACGGGCGACCGTTTCGCTCGCCGCCAGGCGCCTGGAATTCTTTTTCAGGGCCGCCGCACGGGGTGTGCGATCTGTCCGTAACACAATGAATGAATTAATGAGTTAAAATAGTTATTAAAACTTGCAAAAAAGCAAGCACTTTTTTGAAAGAGAAAAAACGTGTTAAGCGTAAAATGTACTGTAACTAAGTAAACGTTATTTATAATATTTTAAAAAGCTTACTGAAAAAATATCACTTCACAGATGAGCCCACAATATATATATATATATATATATCGAGCCACGTACAGAGAACTAAATTTTGTTGGATTTTTAAAGTATATTGGTATATAACTCATTTGGAATGCATTTTTGTAATTATTTTTGTCCGCTAATTAAAAAATATGTATTTACTTTCCCTCGAATTCATTAGAATATTTTTTCCTGTCGAAAATTTCCAGTCTCTATTCTTTGTCCCTAATAAATATCTGATCACGAGAACGCAATCAATTTATTATAATATTTATTTATATTTTACTTTCAATCATTTGAAATAATCCAAGAATGAGTAAACGGTGATAAATGAACATAAAATTCAATAACTACTTAATAATTACTTTAAACAATCACCCAGTTTTCCGTAGCCAATCAATAAACATGTGATGCTTAGTTTTTAATCAGCCATTGTACCCCATTATTAAAACTGACCATTTATTTTTGTCTTCAAAACGGGACATCTACCAATTTTTACGTATTATGTAGTATGTTTATTCAAGAAAACGCGTATTTTTTCATAGTTTTATGTATTAATAAAAAGAAAAGGAATATTAATAAAGAAAATTAAAGGAATAAATAATATAAATATGAAAAAATTATGTTGTTTTATATTTTTCTGATGAGCAATTTTTTTCCCAAAACTTCCGAAGGAAGATCGTTTGCGACAAATATTTCTTTATGAAACGAATATACAAATTTTTAACTGTATTCACAACAAAGCAAATACTGTACATTCGCGGTGAATTTCTTGTCAGAGCTGATCAAATCATTCTGTGAACAATCGAGTCCCATCGTCTTGGCCTAGCACGAGTTCTGATAACCTCAGTTGAAGCTCAATTCTTATCAAATATATGTATTTTATTTTAACATTTTTATTTTTATTTTTATGATTTATTTTCTATTACTTTTCCTTTTCCGTTCGTAGATGTGGAAATTGCTTTTAAATTTATGATGCATAATCGTCTGCTCTAGTGAGTGGATTACTTCTTAAAGTAGTATACCTAGTGAAGATTACCTAGTAAAGATTACCTAGTAAATAACCAGTACTGTACTGCCTTACTCATAGACATAGAAAAGGCATTTGATAAGGTACAATGGAAAAAGCTCTTTTAGGTGATGGACGATAGAGACATAAAATACAGGGACAGACGTATAATTCACACACTGTATAGAGAGGAAGCTGCTATAGTTCGACGTGGCAATGAACAAAGAAGAAAGGATTAGACATGATGTAAGGGCGAGGGTGTTCCTTGTCGCCAGTGCTGTTTAACGCATATGGAATAATGGTTGGGATATCCTGGAGAGACCACACCTCGAACCACGAGGTATTGTACTACGAATAATCGAAGAAAGAAGGCACCCACTCGCGACTATCTCGAAGAGATGCTCCAAAGGGATCGGTCACGTGCTGTAGTTGTATTGATATCAGTAGTGATTTTTTATCTATACTTTCAATTTACGAAAATTTATGAAAAATTAAGAGGAAGTGTATTTTTGTTGACAAAGTATTACAAAATACACCTAATGAAAGGCAAATATTGATGAATAAAATAATTAAGAGCACAGTGTATTTTTACTGAACAAAATATTGTATTACAAAATAAGTAGAATCAATATTTAAATTAACGACGTACAAAACACCCGTCCTTAGTGTGTTAAAACACAGATACGCAAAATTGCACCGCGCTGCCTTCGACGATACAGATTGATTTTACCCTTTACAACGTTGCCAAATCTATGCAACGGCAAATATATTTTTTATAAGTACTGTTTCTATTATACATATAAAGCGTAATGGGTTTTTGTCAGTTGTGTACATTTTTATTTTTTTCATGACCATGATTTTTTTTCTAGTTTCCAGTTGATGTTCTTACAATGATCACCGTGCCACGAGGACATGGGCTGTTCAACGCATGAGGAGCCAAAGAGGGTTTCACAAACAGACCAGAGTGGCAAAGGAGGTGCCATTTGTTGTTTATTTGGTTTAGTTAAGATTTGTTAAGTTATGCTCAATTCTGATACCTTGAAGAAACCCATTTGACCAGGATGTTCTCGATGGCGGCCGTTGAGATTGGTTGGTTCGATTGCTCCTCCTCGTTGTCAGCTTCTCTTTGAGTTCCATCATGTTGCTGGACTACTAGTACTTGGCACTACAGTTGTCAGCTCTTCTTAGTGTTCTTCAACGAGCTCGTGCGCTGAACCACTCGAGTGTCCTCAGCTGCTTGTCCCTGCATCGGAATGCAGTCCGTGAGTTGCGTAATGGACGAACATAAATATCGTTGTGCGCAGCATTCGTTATGCGAGGCATCACTGTAAATTAATAATAAAATAATTATTGTTTGAGAAGATTTATTTTAAATTTAAATAGTAAATATGGATGGATTTATGTTATTAGTATTGTTTGGATTGGATTGGGTAAGATCCGATCATTTAGATGATTTGCATCAGTGAATCCGTACTCTAATACCGAAACAATAAATCTTTCGTCGGATAAATAGGACCGATAAGGCTAGAGAATTTTTATCACAAATATTATGACGTAAAAAAAACAGGTAATCAAAGTAATTCACAAATATTTTAAGCCATAAACATCGCTTATAAGTGAGATACTGTTGTTCTATCGAGCTCGCCTCTCAATACATGTTTCGACATTATAAGTACTATTGCGAAATATTTTTTTATAAAATGTTTTTAAGATAGAGAGAGAAAGAGAGATCTATTAATAATGTGATGATACCTACCAAAGACAGACGCGGAGATGGACGAACCGAAGCAGCGACCCAAGTCGCTGTTAAAAGCGGTGACTTGTCACCGTCGACGGTAAGTCGCTGTTGAGCTTATCTATGCGATTTAGTTAGTTTAGTTCGCTGCTTCAAAAATCGTCGCAACATCTCCGAGTCCGGCGTAATGTTGACGTTTGAATGATTTCGACTCGGCTACGGCTCGGCTAAACAAACAAACGCAAACATCCAACTATGATCGGAGACTCGTCGGTTGCCGGTTGCCGGGAGGATTTTGGTCGGCCAATGCGGCGAAGCGATACATGTCTCTTCTAGGAACAAGAACAGACAGGTATAGCGTCCAAAGTTTTTTTTTTTTAATTGCAAAAGTGATTTGTTTTTCGATTTTTTTGTATTTTTTATTACTCTTTGTTTTATGTTAGTTTGGTGTACCACCATCCTTTTTCTTCTTCTATACCTAGTTCAAATGAAATCAAATAAATCTAATAAAGAATTTAGGCGATGATCGCGAAAATTGTAAATTTTGTGGTAAATGGGAACTGTCAAAATCAGTTGTACATAGTACGTCCATATGATTTACACTGTGAGAAAAAAACTCGATATTCGTTAGTATGACTGATTGTTCTTATGAATTAACGCCTGCAAAATAAAGATAGTCATCGAACATGGATGATTTAAATTATCACGAGCACACAACGGGCTTATGTAGGAACAATGAGGATTATTTTCTCGTGAGTGCTGGAGTAGCTACTAATTACAAGAATGACTTCCATGTCACTCTTGATGTACCTATATGTCACGAAACACATGCTAATGAAGCTCAAAAACTGCGGATAAATAGTTTTATAGGAAGCATCTAGCGTTGTATTTTATTCAGTTTTAGATGAACGATTCAATATCACATATAAATTGGATCGAACGCCGAATAACGACATCAGTACTCGGCTGTCCAAATTTAAAACGCAGTAAGGGACATTTTTTGTAGTACGTTATTTTTTGCATTTATGGACTAAGTAGACTCTACTTAGTCCATAAATGCAAAAAAAAGTGTTTTAAATTTAAACAGCCGTACTATTGTCGGAAACGGTATCAGTACTATCGAGTGGAAATTCACCTAAAAAATCTTTGTTTTACACCTACAGTTTTACGAAAGTGCAGATATTGAAATAATTGAAATTAACACAATATACAATAATAATAATAGTCATAATAGGAACATGCAATGTATTTTTTATAATAAATGCAATTATCACAATCACACAAATGGTAGTATTCACTTAAGTATCTCAAAAATAATTATTTCCAATCAATTCCTTAAAATGTTAATAATAAAGTCCCATTTTAGCATAATAAATAACAAATTAAAAAAACAGGTAATTAATTATTTTTACATCCACATTCAAATGTTTAAAAACAAGTAATATTACAATTATAAAAATACAATGCAGAATTGTTTTAAATGCAAGTATTATAAACATAAGATATCGGATGAAAAAATAATTGGACGTGAAAGGAAGCTGATGATTTTGTCAAATAAATTTGTCAAAACAATACTGGATAATATCCATATTATGTATATGTACAAAACACGACATCCGTGCATGACCCGCGTATACTTCTGAAGGGTAATAATGACCGAAGTGCAGAATAACAAACACTTAAGCGCGAATTAAAAATGCGTGCGAATATAGATTACATAGGCGAACATTTTTGAGGTGATTAGGTTGAATTTCGTATGACACATGTTTAGGAATTTGCAAAAACAGTAAATAACACTACACATTTGAGAATAAAAATATTTGAGAACAAAAATAAATTAAGCTGGGTGAGACCACAGAAGAAAGTTAAATCATTGCCTCGATCAAAATTTAAAAGACAAGGCCACAACGTTGATCTTTTCTATTTATTGACATATTTTACCATCCGATTTTATTTAGAGTTACATATTTGTATTAAATGTTAATACTGTAATATTATTTTGACAAGTATGCTGTATGGACATTTTGCGTGCAGGTGAGGGAACTGGCATTGGTATGTATTGTAATAATAAACCATCTCTAAATAGGTCGGCGTTATTTATTTTCGCTGTTATTTTTATTTACTGTTAATATTTTAAAAGCAAATCAGTCGCAAAGAATTCGTTGTTTTGACAATGGGATTTTTTTAATTACCTAACGTCCAAGTGACTGTGAAATCTAGCTACGGCTTATGCAACACCCCTTATCATTACCCTACTCAGGCTTCAACTTTTTAAGTTTCATAGCCTATTCCTACTCGTGAGTGGATTTACACTTTATGTTCAAAGTTACTATAATTTCATGTAATTCATGATTGAAAATTCTAGGCAAAAACACACGCTTGACAACAGGAATAAAATGGCCTGCGTTTTTGTTGTTGCGAAATTCGATCTTAATTTATATATCAATAGGATCACTGCACTGACGGGACTTATCTACTCGTACCTGTAGTAGTAGGTGATCAGTCTTTTCTCAGTATGTATGTATTGAATATTTAACACCCCGATGGGTGTGTATTATGTGAGAAAATGACTGATTATTTGAGTGACATTATTTAAATACATTATTTCATCTACGAAAATTATTACAAATACGATATCTGAAATGAAATAAGCACCTAAATATATTCATAATGCATACAAAAAAATACAGATTCTACAATAAGTGTGCTATTACTCAATATATAATACATTATATCTGACAGCATTTTTTGCGTCGTTGTAGTAGAAATATCATACGTATATATTTTAAATGAGAATTTGCTATTTACTTTACGCAAATATACGAGAAAATGATGGATGGTGAGGCCTAAACAGTTCGTTATTAAAAATTAAATCAAGTTGTGGCAGAGGGAGAAAACTGTTTACCTACACATAAGTCTGTTGTTTTTATATGGTCGGGAATATTATTGACTTAACAATAATTATTTAATGAATAAAAACATAATTTATGCAATAATATTAAGAAAATACATAATACAAATATTTCTATAAAAACATTATATAATACTTAAGTTCAAAGACCGAAGATCTGCCACCTAACCACTGCGAAGTTGTTCAATTCCACGTGTTCCAATTTGTAAAAATGCAAATAAATGTTGTTTTTTGTAACATCTGGTGTGTGATTTCTGAAAAAAAAATACAAACAATGAATTAATAAATTAGGTAAAATAGTTATTAAATTGATAGTTATTACATTAGTTATTACGATCGAGATAACACTGCGTTTATACGATGCAGTGCCCTATGCACCATTGCGGTGCGGATAAGGGTTTGAAGATGAAGAAGTTATTGCAACCAAAAAAACAAACACTTATTTGAAAGGGAAAAATGTGGCGAACGTAAAATGTACCATAACTAAGGAAACGTAATTCCTTTTTAAAAACTTACTGAAAAAAATATCACTTCACAGATGAGCCCACAAAATACTTCATACATCCAGCCATGTTACATCATTATACATACAATACATTTAAAAAAAAAAGATACTTTTCAATTTTAATAAACAGTCATATCGAAAAAAAATTAAAGAGAAATATGTATTTGTGTTTATTATTATTTTAAAAAATACTTTATTTCACACTATTTTTGTGAGCCTAAGCGGCTCACTATTAAAAATAAGTATTGAGTAGAGTGGATTTGAAGTTCGAACCCAAAAACTCTGACTCGAGAGTCCGCGACACTAACCACGGGACCACAACCAGATACCAAATTTTTTAAAGCAATTATATGTATATTTTGCTTACAACACTGTTTTTGAAAAATAGATTTTGTCTTCGAAATAAATATATGGTTTTGAAATGAAGCAGTTATTGATTTTTTTTAATTCGCAAAATTCCAATACATACCCTTTATATACATACAATACATACTAAAAAATCGTCATAAATCGAGCGACCGACTCCTATGGCAGTCGGTCACTAATGGCGCGTCTGGCATCTGGAAACATATAGCCATACTATTATTATTATTACAATAAAACACAATGTATTTTCTAACAAATCGATCGAGTCTATTGATTTTTAAGTGAAAAATTGAACAATAAAATTATTTAAGTAAAACGAAATTTTTTAGATTTTTATTGCCTGTTCGTATATAGCTCGTTTGAAATGCATTTCTGTAATTATTTTTGTCCGCCAATTAAAAAAATACTTTCACTCGAACATTTTTTCCTGTGAATAAATTCCAGTTTATTCTTTGTCCCTAACAAATGTCTGATCACGAGAACGGGATTAGTTTACTACAGTAGGTAGTGCTAAAATACTTATCTATATTTGAAATCAATTGAATCAATCCGAGAATGAGTGAATGGTGATAAATGAACGTAAATCTAAAATTGAATAACTAGTCTTCCTTAATATCACCCAGTTTTCGGTAGCCAATTATTAAAGAATATTTCACCTCAAAATAAGTGGTAGAGAATAAAAACCAACTTATAAACATTGTATAATTAGACAAAGCCGGTATAAGTCGTAAATGAAAAGATAAAAAAAACCTTTCTTTTCACCCCATAGGTCTTTAATTTGTATTTTAAATATCAAAAACCGATTTACATGGTCTACTAAGTTCAAAAAATAAAAATAAAATAAACAACTAAGTAGACCACATAAATAAGTGTTTGATTTCAATCTTTAATAAATAAGTTGTGGAGTTCTGCAAATAAAACGCTAAATAAATATCTATTTAAAATAAAAAAATAATAAGTTCCTACTCATTCGAGACTTTAAAAAATAATATTCTCACGTGTTCTATCCCTTACCTGGCAACATTGTCAGCTGTCTTTTCCCTAGCGCAGTTTTAGGTTAACATAACCTGCAAATCACCGCGGGTTGTGGATGTCGGTCTGCTAGTCGGCGCACAGAGCCAGTGTCCAGTATGTCGTGGCTGTTCGGGTACAAGTCGCCAGCGGCGCCGCCCGTGGAGGTGCCCGCGGAGGCGGGAGCGCCGGGGGGCCCGGGCGCCGGCCCGCCCGCCGACCAGGGGCTCAGCAAAGCCGAGAGGAGGGCCATGGAGGCCTACAGGTTCGACTCCAGCGCGCTGGAGAGGGCCGCGCAGGCCGCCAAGGACCTGGAGAAGTCGAGTGAGCGCGTTTCCCATTCGTTGTTTCCTCATCGCGTGTTGCGTAATTCAAAATCGCTCTTTTCTTTTCGAATTTCATCTCGATTTCATTCAATCGTCGATCGATTTCGTCATCTCGATTCGGAATAATATTTTGCAATTACAATTTAATTTTAACTTACTGCAGTCGAATAATTAAACGCTTAAACTATCCTTACATTTTTATTTTTTAATATACAGCAGGACCTTTATAATCCGAATGTCGAAAATTTACCCCCTTTTCTGGCTAGTGGAGCGTTCGGATTACAGTACAGACTATCTGCAGGGTATTTTTATCAAATAAAACAACTATGTTTTGTGATATTTTCCATTGAAAATTATTTATTCATCTTTTCCGAAGAGCCAAATATTTTAGTTGGTCACGTTTATTGAATGACGAGAATGACGAGTTGAAAAAGCTTTGTCTCGCAATTTACGTAAAAGCATCTTCTCTGGCACAGGAATATCCCCTCGGCCAGCCCACTCTAGGCGCGGGACTAGAGAGGTCCTGCTGTAGTCACAAACAATATTACAACTTGATGAAGTCACTAGATATTTCTGGTTTGCAACTTATCTTGTACTAGTCACGCCGTGCGTCTCCAGCTGAGCGCTTACACTCACACTCACTCGGGACTGCACTCAATGTTTATTGATTATACTTATGAATGATAACATAGTTTTTGTTTTTCTGTGTATTTTTTTTCAATCAACAAATATAAAAGGCATTTAATTTGTTTTTAAAAGGCTTTTATATACAGCAAAACCTCTATCTATCTTTTCTTGAAAAATTGTTTTCCCGGATGTTTCTTTTATTTCTTTTACCCCCAATTCATTTCATACAAAAGTAGATGGCATCCATCGTTTCTCTATCACCATTTACCGCATTCATAGTTTGAATTACGCTGCATATTTGATATATTTTGCCTATTATTTTTACATTCTTCTAAATTTTTTCAATTTTATTACATTTGTGGACAATATTCCGACGTGTGGGATAAAAAGTATGGAAAGCTCGTGTGCCAAGGTTGGCGGATGCAGCGGAGGAGATGGATATCGATGAAGAGGAGCCGCTGCCTGTACCTTCATTTTCAGAAGCGAGCACACTCTTTGAAAGATTAAAAACTTTCTACAATGCATATTCAATAACTGATGTTGAAAAAAATATTATTTGCAAAGCCGAATATATATCGCTGACTTACGAAAATAAAACAGTTAAAAAACAAACGTCGATCACGGATATTTATGCGATGAGGGATGATACTAGATGAAAATAATAAGAGGGATGATGTGGTCGGGGTGGCGAGGAATGACGCGGTGCTCCTTCTGCTTTAGAGCATTCCAAGGAGGCGCTGGAGCTGAGCAAGCTGCAGGAGGTCACGCGGCAGCAGGAGCAGGTGGCCAAGACCCGGGAGTACGAGGCGCACATCGAGCAGGCCAAGGTGGAGCAGCGCCGCATCGACCACGAGGAGCGCCGCAAGACGCTGCAGGTGAGTGGTCGCCCCGCGCCCGAAGAGGTGCGTGCGTCCAAGAGGTACTAGGCAAAAATGTATATTGGCAGTATTTGTACATAATGCAAACTATGCCATGTTCTCTCCCATTCCGCGGCTTCACATGTTAGCCAATGCGTTTGATAGTATAGATTTATTTAATATATTGTATTCACCTTGAAGTGTGTACTTTCTCAGCATTTCTCCTTCATGTAATAGTGGATAAATTGAAACATTGTGTTTCACTCTCTCTCGCTGCTCGCTCATAGTGTGCGAAGGAGACGTGTATTTACCAGTGCTTGCTATTTGTTATTTTATTTTTAAGACTTTGTTTCTTTATTAGTGTATTGGTTGATGGGTTTGATGGGGAATTTAGCACGTGGCCATGTTGTCGCCATTCCAGTGCAAAAGGTTAATCTCCTCTACTATAAATTTGAGTTTAGAAATAAAAGATTTTATATTTAGCGAAGGAGAATTCACGCGCCTGCCTGTGTCCGCAGGAGGAGACCAAGCAGCACCAGGTGCGCGCGCAGTACCAGGACCAGCTCTCCAAGAAGCGCTACGAGGAGCAGCTCTCCCTGCAGCAGCGCGCCCAGGAAGACAACCTCAGGAAGTCAGTTTTTATTATTATTTGTAACACTTTTCTAACACTCCCGCGTCCCGTTTCTTTCACACATGGCGATAGCCCGTGCGGGACAGCCTATATAAGGCCATTTTGGCTACCTAAAAATCAGATAAGTCCATAAATCATTTGGGTTTTTGTAACACCTGTTTTTGTAGCTGATTCTAAATTTTAGAGTTGGGTCCTCGGGACGTTGAAAGTTGAAGAGGAGGGATAATAATAAATAAACAAAAATGAGAAACAGACCCTTCCCCTTCCCCTGGATCAAAACACGTGTCACAATAGTAAAACATAAGTCAAAAATGGATTTTTTTCTTCTTTGTAGATACCTTTTTGTTTTGTCTATATTGAGATGATGTAGCGCAGTGTTCTGCAAACTTTTTCCATTCAAGGTACACTTACCAAATTAAGAAATTTCAGAGGTGCATATTTACCATTTTATGGTAACACATTTAACATATTATGTTTGATGCCAAATGTGAGCCTACTTAGCTTTTCACAAAACTAGACTTTTTCCACGGTACACCAGTGTGCCGCGGCACACTGGTGTACCGTGGTGTCCCGATCGGGAACATCTCGGGGTTTGTTGTTACCTAGAGGAGTCGGCCTGTCGACCCTCATCGTTGCGTTCCACTACGGGAGGGTCCGGCGTGTTGTCTGCTACTTGTGTCGGCTTGTCGCAGGCAGGAGGAGTCCGTGGCCAAGCAGGAGGCCCTGCGCAAGGCCACCATCGAGCACGAGATGCAGCTCCGCGAGAAGAACAAGCTCAAGCTGATCGAGGCGGAGGCGCGGGCGCGCGCCAAGGCCGACCGGGACAACCGGGACATCACGCTGGAGCAGATCCGCCTCAAGGCGCAGGAGAACCGCGTCACCGTCACCGAGAGCATCAAGTCAGTATGCCTCACCTAACCTGACCTGACCTGACCTAACCTGATTACGACACGAGACTGACTGAACGCGCGCCGGTTGCAGAACGGCGGGCAGCGTGCTGGGCGCCGGGCTGCACGCGCTGCTCACGGACTGGGACAAGGCGCTGACGGCGGCCGGCGGCCTGTCCCTGCTGGCGCTGGGCGTGTACAGCGCGCGCGGCGCCACCTCCGTGGCCGCGCGCTACGTCGAGTCGCGCATAGGTGCGTACCCCGCCCCCCTCCCCCTCCCTCTCCCGCCCCACTCGGCGAGCGAGCGTAACGCACCCTCTCCTGCGCAGGCAAGCCGACGCTGATCGGGGAGACGTCGCGCTTCTCGCTGCTGGAGGCGCTGAAGCACCCGGTGCTGACGGCGCGCGCGATGGCGGCGCGCGCGCGGCGGCCGCGCGACGCGCTCGCCGGCGTGGTGCTGGAGCCGCGGCTGGAGGCGCGCCTGCGCGACGTGGCGCTGGCCGCGCGCAACACGCGCGCCAACCGCGGCATGCACCGCAACCTGCTCATGCACGGCCCGCCCGGCACCGGCAAGACGCTGTTCGCCAAGGTGAGTGGGGGGGGTAGACGCCCGCGCCGCGCGGGGAGGCGAGCCCGCGTAACCTCCGCTCTGCCCGCAGAAACTGGCGGCGCACTCGGGCATGGACTACGCCATCATGACGGGCGGCGACGTGGCGCCCATGGGGCGCGAGGCCGTGGCCGCCATCCACCGCGTCTTCGACTGGGCCAACACCAGCCGCAGAGGTAACTTACATTATTCTCTCACATTTAAGTTTTGTCCTGACTGAATTTTGCGTATAAAATATTCAACGTTATACGCATGAAATTCTATGTTTTAATATATAAAATCATGGTTTCCAACTCCTGCCTGGTTGTGTATATAACATAGAATTTTATCTAGCCTCATACCAGTCTGATGATGTTGGTTACAACGAAACCCGGTTGCTGGTCAAATAAAATGAATGTGGAAAAAATTACATAGTTGTTGTTTTATTCTACAAAATGCGGTTCCACCAAGAAATGTCGGGACAAAACATAAAAATTATCAAATTATTATTAGAATATAAGTTTTTTTGGGTTTGTAAATTTTGCGAATAATTCATAATTTGGTCTTTGTGTGGTGCTACTGTCTACTGTCTACTGTCTACTGTCTACTGTCTACTGTCTACTGTCTACTGTCTACTCGGTGGAATCATTTTAGTTTAAAGATAAAAGAACAAGTGTAAGTTTGTTGTGTTCTCATCTGATTGATGTAAAACATCTAAGGCCTTACTCGCAAACACAGAATTCAATCGCCGGCCGACCACCGTAGACGTAACGCTTTTCTTCTAGCCCGATTTTTTTAAAGTTGCAACTCGATGACTTGCGTGCGACGTGCATGACGTATGGGATCCAAGTAGAGCAGGCACGCTCGGCACAACAAACCCGCTCAGAGCGGCAGAAATGAAGACTAAGGAGCATATCTGGCGAGTCTACGAGACGGAATAAGGAACATATGTGAGATGGAAGATGTCGTTAGGTGGGGAAGGCAACCAAGGGACAATGGTGTGCGCGTGTGAGGAGAACGGAATCATCCAGACTCCCCCACATTGCGCCGTATGCCCGACCCCAAGTTGACGACTCCCGGGCAGACCACAAGGCAGAAGAAGAAGACTCGAGGAATAACGACTTGTATTGCACCGTACAGTTAGTACTCTACTTATGTGATTAATTCAATCCATTGGTTTTTGTGTCGAAAAAAATATTTGAGATTTTTTTATACACACTTATATATTGTGTATACTAATGTGTAAAGGCAACTAGCCGTAACTCAAGTTGCGGCTGTTTGGCGTAACACGGCTCAAAGCATTCTTATATCTGGCCTCTATCATATACAATCACAGATGTTCTGCTCTATCTCTTTCCTTTACCGAGATACCTTTGGGCATCCGGGGGAACATTCCCGTTGATCCGGATCATTTTCCCGGGACTGTCGCCGCCCGGAATGGGCCCCAGATAAGGGTTCAGCTGAAAGAAAATACAATTATTTTTTTGACATCTCGACATAAATGAAGAAGAATTTTCAATTCATTAAAAAGAATAATATCTTCATTACAATCAAATATTTAAGGCGTATACATTAAAAACGTAAATTACAAAGCGAGCGAGAAGACTCTGTTGAAGATTTCCCCACAGGCATTGTTCAGCAGATCTTCCTACAGGCATACAGGCTAGCCATCGGCAGGCTGGTCCTGTGTATATGAACGGGAACACGGGGACCGATAATGAGTGATGAGTCCGCAGGGGTGCTGCTGTTCATCGACGAGGCGGACGCGTTCCTGCGCAAGCGCTCGTCGGAGCGCATCTCGGAGGATCTGCGGGCGGCGCTAAACGCCTTCCTGTACCGCACCTCCGAGCAGAGCTCCAAATTCATGCTGGTGCTCGCCTCCAACACGCCGCAGCAGTTCGACTCGGCCATCAACGACAGGTGACCATTCATACACACGTACAACCTCTCATAACTCTCACTCGTTAACCCAAACATGGAAATATGATGACGCGTTCCGGGCGGAAAGAGAACTCAATTTTTCATTTATTTTTTTGAACATTTATTCAAATAAAATCATTTAAAATTGTTAGTAAAAACTTATTAAGGGAAACTATATAAAGGAATATAATTTAGATTTAAAAATAAAAATATGAATTTATGACAAATAATCAATCCCTTTTGACTAGACTGTTTGAAGACGTTTTTGCCAACGCCTCAAGCTTTGGCGAACATGTGTTACAGCGTTATTATCATTGAATAGGTTAGCACGTAGAACCACCTCCTTAATAGGGTGGTGTAATGGTTAGCGTGTTTAGCTACCGTGCTGGAGGTCCCGGGTTCGACTCGCAACAAGCTCGCGTAGAACCGCCGCTCTAAACCAGTGTTCCGCCGCGTGTGTACCGCGCCACACTGGTGTACCGTCGTGATAGTCGGTGTGCCGCGGTAAAAAAGCCGATCGGACATTAAAACTGAAATTTTCCAAAACAGCTAGCACGTTTTTAGCTGCGTATAAAAAAAGAATATTATTTTACCATTTGTTACCTATTGCAATTATTTTACCATTCGTCACGACTCGTGTGAATTGGGCTAAAAAACTCTGACTACCATTAAATAAAAAACTCTGACTACTATTAAATAAAAAAAAGATAATGTTGACCATTACGGAAGAGATGAGAGCGGCCGTATCAACAATTGCTCAACATTTTTTATTAATGATTTACTTAGTAAATACCACCATTTCTTAAAATCCACTGTGACACGTGTTTCGATGCATTCCGAATCATTTTCAAACACCGTATGTATGCATCGAAACACTTAAAACACGTGTCACAGTAGATTATAAGAAATAGTGGTACTTACTAAGTAAAACATTAATTAAAAATGGATAGATTTTACCACACAGTGACTGCCGAACCTATTATTGAAATAATTGCTCAACAGTTAAGCGGGCTCAAATTTCGCATAAAACATGTTTTATATGTTTTCGCGTTATATTAATTTATATAGTTTTTTTAGATAATGATTTTGAATGACTTGTCTGAGACATTACTATCTATCATTAGAATCCTAACTGCCCATCAAACCTCCTCCCTCTACCTATACCTCTACCTAAGTCCTATCTACCCTCTGATTGCAAACAGCTATATATGGTATCAAACATTTTGACCAATATCACTAGTCTGTTTTAGGTTGGTCGGAAGATATTGCTTTTTAGCAATAAGCCCGCCAATGTACTTTTTTCTCATCTGTACATGAAGTTTAAATAAAATAAATATGAAATAAACCTTGGTGTACCTGTAAAATTGGTTGATTTGGCGGGTGTACGTAACTACGCCTCGCGCCTGATTCCAGGTTGGACAAGATGATCGAGTTCGGCCTGCCGGGACTGGAGGAGAGAGAGAGGCTGATCCGCCTGTACTTCGACAAGTTCGTGCTTCAGCCGGCCGCTGAGGGCCACAGGTAAATCCACAATTGAGGAAACACTTGTTTCCATCTTCAGGTCTGAATAATAAGTTGAAGGTGGAAGCGTAGCCTCCGAAATTAGTAGTCATCAATAAACTCGAGTGGTATAAAAACAAGTGTTTCCTTAATCATTTTAACATGTCTTACCGCAAAGTAAATGCCGAAACAATAAATAAAATATGACATAGATATTTTTCATATTATTTTTTGACATCTCATCAAAGATGAAGAAGAATATGGAAGTCTGGGCATTTACAGGGCTGACGACTGTCATAGGCTGGTTTTAAATGATCGCTTTACACACGTGTAACATTCTACCCGCGATTGCCAACCACAGTAGAGGAGGTGCAAGGACCGACTGAAGGCCGCGTCGAGTCGCTCCGATTATTGGCATCTGCAGTTGCGTAGATAGTCCCGCGTGCCGGAGACGTGCGTTACGAGTGCGCGGTGGCGTTGCAGGCGGCTGCGGCTGGAGCAGTTTGACTACGGGCAGCTGTGCACGCGCATGGCGGGCGAGACGGCGGGCATGTCGGGGCGCGCGCTCAGCAAGCTGGGCGTGGCCTGGCAGGCCGCCGCCTACTCCTCGCAGGAGGGGCTGCTCACGCGCGACATGCTGCTGGACATCTGCCGGGAGGCCGTTCTGGAGCACCGCCTCAAGGTACGGACCACTTTGTCTATACTGATCTTTACCAACTTAAATTTATCTTTTGTATATTTAAAGCGTTGAAAACTTTGCGATATGGTAATAAACCTCTCTCCTTATCATCCGTTATCCACTTTTATAAGCACTTATTCGTGTCTACCGGTCTCGGAAGGATCATTCCATCATCAGGTCATTAAAGTAAATTACTCGATTGGTTACCACAATGGTGTCCGTGGTTAAGAGAGCGTCAGTACAGTGGTACTTTTGGGTTCTGTGCGATGTTGTATTTGAATGTTTCGGATGCAGATGGACTGGCTGTCGGCGGAAGAGCGGTACCACGGGATGCAGCAGTACCTGGAGCCCGGCAAGCCGGAGCCCAGCCACCCGGAGCCCGGCCACCCGGAGCCCGGCCACCCGGAGCCCGGCAAGCCGGAGCCCGAGCCCGAGAAGGGGGGCAGACCCACCGACGCCCCCGACAAATGACAGAGGATCACTCTCAAGCGGCTGAACATACATCTGGACCTGAAGAAATCAAGCTGAACCTTATGTCGATCGAACTGAGCATTTTTGCAAATGAAAGTGAACCTTTTTGATATCAGACTGTACCATTTAGATATCGAATTAACCGTTTTGCAGGTTGAAGCGAATCAATCTTCCAAATCGAACCGAACCTTTTTGCAAATTGAACTGAGCATTTTTGCAAGTCAATGTGGACCTTTCTGAAAATAAAAGTAAACCTTTTTGATATCGGACTGTACCATTTAGATATCAAATTGGCCTTTTTGCGAATTAAACTGAACCTACAATTTATATTTGAAGCAATAACTGCGTGATTTTCCATTTTATAATTAAAATGTAACTTCGTTTTAAAATCACTATAAATATTTTAATATAATGTCTTATCAGTTTCGATGCTAACCGCTTCTTTATCATGACTGATCGATACTAAAATACCATCGACTCTCCTTTATAGACTAAATGTATTACACACACGCAACAGAGGACCTAAATTAGATTACTTACTAATATTACAAATTAAAAAAGCAATCAATAATAATTCAAAGTAATAAATACACAAGTAAATGATTTTCTAAAAGTCCGTTATTAAATATGTTTCCAATCCCTCAGCATCCCTGATCCCTTTTGGCTGTGACTGCCAATCAACACCTCGCCTAGCCGTCTTAATATTTAGAATTTTGTTAAGTAGATAGTGTTTTAGTATTAATCAGTCTTGATAAAGAAGCGGTTAGCTCGGAAACCAGTAGACATTATAATTAAGTTATAATAAAATATTTAAAGTGATTTTAAAACAAAGTTATGTTTTTATTATAAACTGAACATTTTTGCAATGGGTGAAATCACAGGTTTAACCCTAGATAACTAAAGATTCGTCCGCGCGACGACGCCCCTCTCCGAGGAACTCGAGCGCACTTACTTCCCCGCGCCCCGCACCCGCCAGGCTTTGTTCACCTTCCTGATTGGTGCGAATAGTTCATCGACCATAGACATCAGCAAATAGAGCCGCCAATAATTTAGCAATTTTACCAAAATTAAAATAAGTCCATAGTTTCTGTGACGTCATTCATTACCAACTTACGAAAACAACGTATTTACGAAGGTGAATTTTCCACAAGACAATGTTGAATAAAATTATGATAACTATCGGCTGCTATAAACACTTCACGAGTCTAATACAATCCTTTATAGGTTGAGTTTGTCAAAGTAGATGTTCCTCCCGTCTGATAATGATCCATTGCGTAGTCTGCCTGACTAATGTATAGTTACCATGTATCTACGAATATAGTTTAGTTAAGAACATGTGTGTGTTTGTCAGGATTTGCGAGGGCTCGGTTAGATTTTGGAAAGATCAAAATTATTATAATATTAGTGATAAATTCCGCCCCCGCTTTCAGACTATGACAATTCAAAACCAAGAATTCTCAAAGTGATTGCCTTGCATACCACGCAGCATTCACCGCTCCGCCTCGTTTTGGACATCTGTCTGTTGTGTGCGAAACGATAGGCGAGTGAGGATGACGTGAGCGAAGGAGCTAAGGGAAAGGAAACGCAGGAGGAACAGTCTCTATGCTCAAGTTGTCGTAGTCTGAAAGTGGATGACATATCGCGGTACAACCGATTTGAACAACACCCAATTTGTAACACTACATCGGCTGGTTTACGTGATCACTATACACATGATTGCCATCCATATTCCCGTCTCAGTAACTTCTTCATCTATGTTGAGATGATACACAAACATTACTTTCCTACTCCTGACCCGACCATGCCCGGGTATTTGAGATACTCGATCTTGCCAAGTTTTCCTCGGTCTTCCTCTGCTCCTATTTCTAACTACATTAGTCTCATAAACTTATTGTTTACCATTCTTTCCTCATTCATTGCTTCCACGTGTCCAAAATATATCAGTTTCTAAAGAAAGGTAAACCTTTCTTAATTTTATCGCTAATGCTTATCTCAGCTCTGCATTCTTTCCTTATATCACCATTCAAACATCTATTTTACATGTTTTGCCGTATATTCCTCTGAGAGATTGCTTTTCGACTGCATACAGTCGCGATCTCTCATCCTTTAGCCTACACGCTCAAAGGAAGGATAAAAGAAGAGTAAACGCTGTCGAAATGCGCTCCCTCAGACGAACGTTCGGAAAATCATTGTGGGACAGAATTAAAAACGAAGATTTAAGAAAGGAACGTAAGGCTGAACAAGGGATGATTGTAAAGATTAAGAAGAGTTCTTTAAGGTGGTATGGACGTGCGGAGCGAATGGCTAACGAGAGAATGACTAGGAAAATATATGTGGCGAATGTGAACAGAACGAGGACTGCCGAAACAGACTTCAGATCAATCGGAACCGTAGTCAAAGTCTGCGTAGTCAGAGGGCACGTATGGATGTGAAGGAAGCTAGGAGCGTGTAGAGTTGTTCAGTTAGCAGTTGTCGCGATATGGCCGATGGCGCACTAGTTGTAAGTGGGCAGGCGCCGGTGGTGGTGGCCGAACAACGTGATATTTGACCCGCATTTCTCCGTTGTCGGGATGCCGGTGCATTTTCAAATTGTTTTCGACGCCCTTTTACCCGTATCGTAAGGAAACGCAACGCTGTTGAAAAGTGCCGACATCCCGGTTCCTTGTTACTGCTCTAGAAATAGACGAATGTTAAATTTATTGTTTTTATATGTTATTAGTTACCTCAAATTGTAATTTGCAATATATTTTTATAAACACCTCGCCTTTTTTATTTCGTTCCTTTGTTACAAATACAGCCGTGGCCAAATGTATTAGGCACCCCCTACAGAATTGGTTTATGTCTTGAAATATGAATGCTCGCAATCTTTTCGGATTGTGTGCTATTTTGATGGATTTTACCTACTACTTGTTACCTGCTATCCCGGCCCTAGGCAGGTAGGGGCGCGCTTTATTCAAAAACTCTCTTTTTCTAATTTCAAGGGTCAGTTTTATAAGTGAATCATTTCTCTCCAGTTATATTAATCTTAGGAGCGCACTGCGATCACGCACCGATCCGAAGAAAGAAGGCCAAAAGCACAACCCAATCATCTGTTCTATCATGCTGACCGGACTGCTGGACGGTAAAATTCCCGTAGTGCACCAGCGTCCATAGTCTGAAACCAGTCAGTACTTAGGCTAACATCAAATCAAAATGTTCTTTATTTAGTTACATGTCCGGGTACCCTTCAAAATGTGGGAAGGGAAATGGATAACTAACATAAACTATCAGAAATGTTCCTTCTTCGACTCCTGTACGCCAAATATCTCGCGCCGCAGTACAAAGTACCGTGGTACCGCAGGTGCTGGTGTCAACTATATATACTGTCTCTGGGTGCCTTACCGCAGCGTCGCCGGCTGCGACCAATCTTGGGGTTGAGGGCAATGCGCACAACTCGAATGCTAAGTGGCACAAGAGTATTTGAGTCACTAGAAGACTATTCGAGGCATGCCCAGCGGCTACTGTCAATCCTGTAAATGTATTAGGTACTTATAACCGAATAATAACAAGTTGTTAGTAATTTAGATTTATTGATATTTTTAAACGTAACAATTTCATATTTACAAATAATGTCATTAAGAATGGAACATTTTTGAGCGGAGAATGTTGTGGAAATATATAATGCGCCCGACGGAGCGCAGAGGGGGTGGGGGGAGGGGGGAGAACCGCCGGCGCACTCGCAGAGTGGCAGTTCCCGCTTACGGATAGTTCAGCTTCGCGGGGGACTGACTTTCCTTGCTCTCAATCTGGGCGATCAGCTCCTGTCGGGATTTCTTGCTGTCGCAGGCGCAGTTGACGAGCGCGGTCAGGTGTTTGACGGAATACTCGGGGTGCTGTCGGATGAACTCGCTCAGGTCCGGCTTGGTGAGGTAGTACGCCTTCACGTACGCGTCCACGTACTCCCGGTGCGGGACGGGCCGCAGCCCGGACACCTTGCCCAGCTTGGAGAGCAGCTGCGTGTAGTCCAGCTGCATCAGCCCGCGCCCGCTGTCCGAGCAGCGGGACACGTTGGAGAAGCCCTCCACGAGCGTGCGCACCGCGAACTTGGCCACCGCCGCCCACAGCGCGTCGCGGGCGGCGCCGGACACGGCGCCCGCGCGCGCCTGCTCAAGCCGCATGGAGAACAGCTGCAGGTCTCGCAGCGCGCGCTCCACGTACGGGCTGTGCTGCGACACCACGCCGCGCGCCTCCCAGTCCACGCGCGACATGGCCACGAGCACGGCGCGCGCGTCGAACGCCCGCGAAGCCACGCACATGAGCACGGGCACGCGCACGTCCGCCGCCGCGGCGACCGTCTGCTCGAAGAACGTCTGCAGGATGATGCGCTGGTGCGGCGACACGAGGCTTTCCAGGTGCGGCTGCAGCGTCTGCAGCTGCCGCGCCAGGAACAGCAGGCTCTCCACGGCCACCGCGCGCTCCGCGAGCCCGTGCAGGTTCTCCGGGTTGTCCAGCGCGACCTGCGAGCGCGCCGGGCGGAGCGTCTTCCGGCACCGCGCCTCGTCCGCCGCGTCCTCGGGGCCCTCTTCGCGCTCCGCCGATATCAGATTGTTCCCGATCCTCTTGAGCGCGGAGGTCAGCTTGGGCGAGTACAGGGTGGTCGAGGACACGCTCAGGTCGGAGGCGAAGAACCGGTGGACGCAGTACAGGTAGTAGTCGAACATCTGGCTCATCAGCATCACCACCTCGAACGAGATCGGCCGGAGAAAGCGACACATCTGCAGGTACTGGCCCCAGTCGCGCAGGACCGTCAGCGTCGCGTTGGTGACGACGACCGGCTCCGGCCGCCTCGTCCTCGACGGCCGGTCGGCGTCCGGCGCGGGACTCTCGTCGATGAAGTCTCTCGTCAGCTCCTCGGGTTCGTCGTCGTCGTCGGACGGCTCCGACGGGGTGTCGGATCCGCCGAGATCGAGGTCCGACCCGTCGTCCCGGGCGACGCTCTCGTGGCGGAAACTGCGGAAGGGAGTGTGGCGGCGGGCGCTGGCGAAGTACTCGCCGCCGTCCGCGCCGTCTCGGGAGCGGGCGGAGGAGCTGGCGTCCGAGGAGAGGGTCCTCGTGGTCGCCGAGGAGTACCGCGACTCGGGCTCGGCGCTCCCGGCGTCCCGGAGGGCCTCGATGCGCCGCTTGATGTTCCGGAACTCCCGGAGGTGCAGCACGGTGAAGCCGGACTTCACCGGACAGATCTCCCAGCCCTCGTTCTCCAGGAATATCCTGAGGACCTCCATGCGGCCCGCGTGGTAGTTCCCGAGATAGGTCAGGCTCTGCGTCTTGACGAAGGTCCGCAGGCCCTCGGACGTGTCTCCGCAGAACTCTTCGGCGACTTCGACGAGCCGTTTCAGGATCCCCAAGACGCGGACGAACTTCTCGAACGGATACCGCGGCAGCCCGGACCGGACGAGGTAGACGGACACCTTGGACTGGACGTCGTGCCAGATGCGGAGCAGCCCGTTCCGCAGCTTCTGCCGGACGTACTCCCGGTTGACGTTGGCCTCGAACTCGGAGGCGCTCCCGTCCGCGCCGGAGGCCTCCTCGTCCCGGCGCGCGTGCCAGTCCACCACGCCGCGGTAGCTCGCCATGACGGCCCACAGGCGGTCGCACAGGTCCAGCAGGCACTCCACGGCGCTCGCCTCCTCCGCGGCGCCGCACAGCTCCTTGAAGTCGGCGTGCTCCGGGGAGCCGCGCCCCGCGCCGGCCCGCCGGTGCGCCCTGACGGCCTCCAGGGCGGACACGTTGACGGCGGAGGCGAAGTGCATGTGCAGCTGGTCCATGGCAACCTGCGTCTTGTCCAGCAGCGAGTACGCCCCCTGCAGCCTGGAGTAGGTCTCCGCGTCGTAGCGGAAGCAGACGTCGGCCAGCGCGCCGTCCAGGCGCTCCTCCGCGAGGTGGAGCGCGTCGCGCAGGCGCCGCTCGAGGGCCGCCGCGCACTCGAAGTGGCGGTGCTCGGCGGCCGCCTGCTGGGCGCGCAGCAGCAGGCGCACGGCGTCGTCGTACCGCCGCTCGCGCACCAGCGCCTGCGCCTCCTCCTCGGCGCGCCGCAGGCGGCCCACGAGGCGCAGCGAGCGCAGCAGGCCCTGGGCGAGCTGGCGCTTGCGGAAGTTGGCGAGGATGCCGAAGCTGCTGGCGGTGAGGCCGGCCTCGGCCGCGCGCAGCTGCCGGCGGCCGGCGCGGCACGTGCGCACGGCTTCCTCCAGCCGGCCGCGCAGCAGCGTGACCTCGCGGAACTCGCCGTCGCAGCGGTCCCGCTGCTGCGCGATGAGGCGCAGCGCGCGGTCGGACACGACCTGCTGCTGGCGCTTCAGGCGCGCGAACAGCTCCCCGATGGCCGCGCGATCGGGCGGCGCGCGCTCCAGCACGTAGCGGGCGGGGTCCGCGTCCGCCGAGAAGTACACCGCTTCGATCTCCTCGAACACCTCCGCGTCGGCCGCTCCGCCCTCGGCGGCCATCGCTCTACTGTTCACGGTCGCGAGACCGCTCATTCTCATTTTCTGGCCACTCTGAAACAAACAAGCGTCATTCATTACTATTACTGCTATTGCAGGTCTGGGAATGCAGTGGGACAGCTCTCAATGTACCTCGCTTATTATTATAGAGAAGGTCTGTCAGGAAGCCTAGATGCTTCTGTATCAGATCTGGGAATGCGGTGGGACAGCTCTCAATGTACCTCGCTTATTATTATAGAGAAGGTCTGTCAGGAAGCCTAGATGCTTCTGTATCAGGTCTGGGAATGCGGTGGGACAGCTCTCAATGTACCTCGCTTATTATTATAGAGAAGGTCTGTCAGGAAGCCTAGATGCTTCTGTATCAGGTCTGGGAATGCGGTGGGACAGCTCTCAATGTACCTCGCTTATTATTATAGAGAAGGTCTGTCAGGAAGCCTAGATGCTTCTGTATCAGGTCTGGGAATGCGGTGGGACAGCTCTCAATGTACCTCGCTTATTATTATAGAGAAGGTCTGTCAGGAAGCCTAGATGCTTCTGTATCAGGTCTGGGAATGCGGTGGGACTGCTCTCAATGTACCTCGCTTATTATTATAGAGAAGGTCTGTCAGGAAGCCTAGATGCTTCTGTATCAGGTCTGGGAATGCGGTGGGACTGCTCTCAATGTACCTCGCTTATTATTATAGAGAAGGTCTGTCAGGAAGCCTAGATGCTTCTGTATCAGGTCTGGGAATGCGGTGGGACAGCTCTCAATGTACCTCGCTTATTATTATAGAGAAGGTCTGTCAGGAAGCCTAGATGCTTCTGTATCAGGTCTGGGAATGCGGTGGGACAGCTCTCAATGTACCTCGCTTATTATTATAGAGAAGGTCTGTCAGGAAGCCTAGATGCTTCTGTATCAGGTCTGGGAATGCGGTGGGACAGCTCTCAATGTACCTCGCTTATTATTATAGAGAAGGTCTGTCAGGAAGCCTAGATGCTTCTGTATCAGGTCTGGGAATGCGGTGGGACTGCTCTCAATGTACCTCGCTTATTATTATAGAGAAGGTCTGTCAGGAAGCCTAGATGCTTCTGTATCAGGTCTGGGAATGCGGTGGGACTGCTCTCAATGTACCTCGCTTATTATTATAGAGAAGGTCTGTCAGGAAGCCTAGATGCTTCTGTATCAGGTCTGGGAATGCGGTGGGACAGCTCTCAATGTACCTCGCTTATTATTATAGAGAAGGTCTGTCAGGAAGCCTAGATGCTTCTGTATCAGGTCTGGGAATGCGGTGGGACAGCTCTCAATGTACCTCGCTTATTATTATAGAGAAGGTCTGTCAGGAAGCCTAGATGCTTCTGTATCAGGTCTGGGAATGCGGTGGGACAGCTCTCAATGTACCTCGCTTATTATTATAGAGAAGGTCTGTCAGGAAGCCTAGATGCTTCTGTATCAGGTCTGGGAATGCGGTGGGACTGCTCTCAATGTACCTCGCTTATTATTATAGAGAAGGTCTGTCAGGAAGCCTAGATGCTTCTGTATCAGGTCTGGGAATGCGGTGGGACTGCTCTCAATGTACCTCGCTTATTATTATAGAGAAGGTCTGTCAGGAAGCCTAGATGCTTCTGTATCAGGTCTGGGAATGCGGTGGGACAGCTCTCAATGTACCTCGCTTATTATTATAGAGAAGGTCTGTCAGGAAGCCTAGATGCTTCTGTATCAGGTCTGGGAATGCGGTGGGACTGCTCTCAATGTACCTCGCTTATTATTATAGAGAAGGTCTGTCAGGAAGCCTAGATGCTTCTGTATCAGGTCTGGGAATGCGGTGGGACTGCTCTCAATGTACCTCGCTTATTATTATAGAGAAGGTCTGTCAGGAAGCCTAGATGCTTCTGTATCAGGTCTGGGAATGCGGTGGGACAGCTCTCAATGTACCTCGCTTATTATTATAGAGAAGGTCTGTCAGGAAGCCTAGATGCTTCTGTATCAGGTCTGGGAATGCGGTGGGACTGCTCTCAATGTACCTCGCTTATTATTATAGAGAAGGTCTGTCAGGAAGCCTAGATGCTTCTGTATCAGGTCTGGGAATGCGGTGGGACTGCTCTCAATGTACCTCGCTTATTATTATAGAGAAGGTCTGTCAGGAAGCCTAGATGCTTCTGTATCAGGTCTGGGAATGCGGTGGGACAGCTCTCAATGTACCTCGCTTATTATTATAGAGAAGGTCTGTCAGGAAGCCTAGATGCTTCTGTATCAGGTCTGGGAATGCGGTGGGACAGCTCTCAATGTACCTCGCTTATTATTATAGAGAAGGTCTGTCAGGAAGCCTAGATGCTTCTGTATCAGGTCTGGGCATGCGGTGGGACTGCTCTCAATGTACCTCGCTTATTATTATAGAGAAGGTCTGTCAGGAAGCCTAGATGCTTCTGTATCAGGTCTGGGAATGCGGTGGGACAGCTCTCAATGTACCTCGCTTATTATTATAGAGAAGGTCTGTCAGGAAGCCTAGATGCTTCTGTATCAGGTCTGGGAATGCGGTGGGACAGCTCTCAATGTACCTCGCTTATTATTATAGAGAAGGTCTGTCAGGAAGCCTAGATGCTTCTGTATCAGGTCTGGGAATGCGGTGGGACAGCTCTCAATGTACCTCGCTTATTATTATAGAGAAGGTCTGTCAGGAAGCCTAGATGCTTCTGTATCAGGTCTGGGAATGCGGTGGGACAGCTCTCAATGTACCTCGCTTATTATTATAGAGAAGGTCTGTCAGGAAGCCTAGATGCTTCTGTATCAGGTCTGGGCATGCGGTGGGACTGCTCTCAATGTACCTCGCTTATTATTATAGAGAAGGTCTGTCAGGAAGCCTAGATGCTTCTGTATCAGGTCTGGGAATGCGGTGGGACAGCTCTCAATGTACCTCGCTTATTATTATAGAGAAGGTCTGTCAGGAAGCCTAGATGCTTCTGTATCAGGTCTGGGAATGCGGTGGGACAGCTCTCAATGTACCTCGCTTATTATTATAGAGAAGGTCTGTCAGGAAGCCTAGATGCTTCTGTATCAGGTCTGGGAATGCGGTGGGACAGCTCTCAATGTACCTCGCTTATTATTATAGAGAAGGTCTGTCAGGAAGCCTAGATGCTTCTGTATCAGGTCTGGGAATGCGGTGGGACAGCTCTCAATGTACCTCGCTTATTATTATAGAGAAGGTCTGTCAGGAAGCCTAGATGCTTCTGTATCAGGTCTGGGAATGCGGTGGGACAGCTCTCAATGTACCTCGCTTATTATTATAGAGAAGGTCTGTCAGGAAGCCTAGATGCTTCTGTATCAGGTCTGGGAATGCGGTGGGACAGCTCTCAATGTACCTCGCTTATTATTATAGAGAAGGTCTGTCAGGAAGCCTAGATGCTTCTGTATCAGGTCTGGGAATGCGGTGGGACAGCTCTCAATGTACCTCGCTTATTATTATAGAGAAGGTCTGTCAGGAAGCCTAGATGCTTCTGTATCAGGTCTGGGCATGCGGTGGGACTGCTCTCAATGTACCTCGCTTATTATTATAGAGAAGGTCTGTCAGGAAGCCTAGATGCTTCTGTATCAGGTCTGGAAATGCGGTGGGACAGCTCTCAATGTACCTCGCTTATTATTATAGAGAAGGTCTGTCAGGAAGCCTAGATGCTTCTGTATCAGGTCTGGGAATGCGGTGGGACAGCTCTCAATGTACCTCGCTTATTATTATAGAGAAGGTCTGTCAGGAAGCCTAGATGCTTCTGTATCAGGTCTGGGCATGCGGTGGGACAGCTTTTAATATTACTGCTACTACTACCGCCATTCTGTTTCTCTGTAGGGGGTAGGCAGGGAGGACCGAACGCCAGTCTCCTAGCTTCCTCAACACCCATACATACATATGTATGCGCATTTCAAGTATTCCTTAGCCATTCTTGTTTCCTTTCCCTTCTTAATTCTTAATCATTCTCTCGTCATCCATTCTATCTACACGTCCAAACCATCTCAATACGTCTTCGTCATTGATATCTCAACAAAGATGAAGAAGCATTTGGAAGTCTGGATACTTACAGGGCCAAGACGTGTCCTGACCTACCCGTGATTGACAACCACTCGCTTCCTTAATTTGTTGGATAATGCTTATCTCAGCCTTGCATTCCTTCCTTATCTCGCCATTCTACGCGCATTTGTTGGAGAGATCGCATATTGACTATATTCAGTCCTTTTCTAGCCAACTTCATGCCTCGGGCAACGATAGATAGAGGTTCCACGGTAATAATATTGCCTTTAGTTGCACGGGGAGTGCACGGGGAGTGCGCGGGGAGGGCACGGGGAGGCCAACAGCGGATGAAGAAAAAACCCAAAATTTGCCCATCACCAAAACTTGGTCTAAAAGCGGACCTACACTATTCCTCCGATAACCCGCCGTGTACAATTTAAAATACAACAAATAATAACACTGGCCAACAATGAAATGTTGATGACTGATTTCCAAATCGTTAATCTAAGTTAATCGTTCTTATTCAAAGTCTATATGGTCACAAGCTTGTATCACGTCACCATTTCATGTTACAGCCATATTATTGTCCGCATGGACCCCACACGTTGAACTTATTAAAATTGAATACGATAGCATTATATGGTTTTATATATTTATACATAAATAATAATATAAACTTTAGTCAATATCAGAATTAAAAATATCCATAACAAAAAAATCTGACGTGCTACATTTTTTTGCCTTCGTTTTTTAATTCAGCTATGCAAAGTGCATAAAGATCAGGTATTTTCATGCCAGTTACAAAATAAAAGTTGGAAATTGTTGTCCAGTGAAATTAGAAACGGAATACAAATGACGTATCTGGAAATTTTACCTAAAAATCAACGACAGCTTCCGCCGCTTCACACTTTGGGTCCTTCAAATAATATTACAAACCCAAACGATATTACTGCGAGACATTTTTAAATAACTGAAATGCAAGCCGTTTTTTCTTATAAATAAATAAACTTCACAACCTCCGACTGACAGCGATTTCGCTCGGTTGACAGCTGCTGTTAGGGAAGTGCGTATCCGTGTTGACGAATCATCGATATCAAATCGCAGGTACCTACCCGTCGAAGGTGGAAACATTACGGAGCTAAAAACTTCCGCGCGTTCCGGTAATATGTATTTTGTACACCATATTAAAATATGATTTAAAAAAGGGGAAAAATGTGAAAATTCCTAAATGTTGCTATTATTGACTAAAGTTGAGGTTGAAATGTATCAATGTTGTAATGTTAGCTCTGATAAGTACCTAAAAAAGAAAAAAAAATGAGTCGTAAGTATTCGCCGTAGCTAGTGTAGCGGTACAACCATCCCAGATGGCGTCTTGTGCGCAACTCAAATAAGATCATCTGAAACATGAAGACGCGTGCGGGTGTACATAAAGTGCGGCACGCACGCGTAACTTTAAACATAAAGAGTAAATCCACTCACGAGTAGGCGTAGGCTTTGAAACTTAAAAAGTGAAGCCTAAGTAGGGTCATGATAAGCGGTGTTGCATAAGCCGTAGCTAGATTTCAGAGTCACTTGGACGTTAGGTAATTAAAAAAAAACATACTCTGAGAAACGTTTGTGTATTGGTAGTTCTATCCCCGATTTATTTTACAATTTATTTATTTCCGTCGCTGCAAATTAATAACTTTATGTTATAAAACTTTTATGTAACACGTAATTATATTATTATGAAAGAATCCAAAAAAATTCTGAGCCCGTATATATTATATTTTATATTGATATTTTCATTTTTAAACTCGAGTTGTAGTAAATACATATCACCGGGAAGGGAAGGTTAAGCAACTAACTAACCACCCCTTATCCGCAGAGGTAGGCAGAGAGAATACAACGCCATAGCACTCTGTCTTTGCAAACATTCCACATTCATGCATCTATTCGTACATACCGCCGATTATTACGGCTCTTGACCCGGCCGCTTTCAAGTATTTGACGATCAGAAACTAAAATCTGGTGGTGTCGAAAGCGTAATCGGAGGGCGTGTATGGTTAGATGTATGATGTGAAGGAGGCGAAGAGTGTGTCTCTGTGTAGACAGAGGTAGCCCTGCGGGGATGATACTTAGTAGTAGTAGTAGTAGGTAACTACATATTATCCGAGGATGATAATATTATCGATATTTTAAAAATCGACAACCGCTCCCAACAATATACTGTCAATTTAATTGTTTGACGTTTATAAGTCGACCGTAGATTATAGTACAGCCATACAAACTTATCGGTAGACTCGGTGAGGGCACCACATTCCACACAGTGCTGCCCGTCATTCAAAACTATCCCGAATTCTGGTAAATGAATTGTTTTGTGTTTAGTAACAAAATTGATTAAAATTTATAATAAACATATAAAAATAATATACATTTATATGTATATATATATATATTTGTATATATATATATATATATATATATATATATATATATATATATATATATATATATATATATATATATATATATATATATATATATATATATATATATATATATATATATATAAATATATATATATATATTTATATATATATATATATATATATATATATATATATATATATATATATATATATATATATATATATATATATATATATATATATATATATATATATATATATACATATATATATATATATATATATTATAGTATAAAATAGCTACTCGGCATTATCAGGTATGCAAATACTTGAAAGTGGTCAAATACTTAAGTATGTATGAGGAGATGCATGAATATGGAAGAGATGAAGAATGTTTGCAGAGTAATATGACGTCCTATTCTCTCTGCCCAACCCTGCGGAGATGGTAAGTTAGTTTTTTTTTAAATAACTAACCGACCATTATGCCACTTCTCCGCAGAGGTATGTTGAAAGATAAAAACGCCACACCAATCTGATTTGAAGACAACCTAATAAATATAAGAGTGAAATATCACTCATAAGAGTGACGAAAGAATGGTTAAACAAATAAATGAGGCGAATTTAGTTGGAAAAAGAAGTAGAGGAAGACCAAAGAAAACTTGGCACAATCAGGTATGTCGATTACTTGTAAGCGGTCGGGTCAGGAGAAATAATCGTCGAGTATGTATGAGGAGGCGCATTGTGGAAGAGGCGAAGAATGTTTGCAAATCAGAGTTGTGTGGCGTTCGATTCTTTCTGCCTACCCTGCGGGCAAGTGTATCGTGAGAATGGATCTTTGTCAGACGGAAGGATATCTAATTTAACATACTCAACCTATAAAGGATTGTATTAGACTCGTGAAGTGTTTATAACAGCCGATATTATCAATATTTTCGTTCATCATTTTCTTTTGGATAATTCGCATAAAAAAACGTTATTTTCGTAAGTTGGCAATGAATGACGTCACAGAAACGATGGAGTTATTTTAATATTGGTAACATTGCTAAATTATTGGCGGCTCTATGTGTTGATGGTCCACCCTTTTCCTTTCACTTACATAATTTTTCCGAATCTATTTCAATAGTCAAAGTTGCACACTTTAACTGCTTTACGAAATTTTTCGAGATTGCCTTAAATTGGCAATACTGAAGAGCGTGCGAACGGATATAGTTCACTGTTTTTACAACAACATGCATACATCCATAAATATTATGGATGTATCAAACAAATAAATTATATAGATGTACACCTTGGTGTACATCTAAATAATTTATTAAATCTCGGAAAATTATTATTTTGTACTATGGCAGCCCTAATTAATACTAACCATGCAATCTGTTTTACCGACATACAAAATGGCGCCGTTAGTTTCAATATTTGTCGTTTTACACGTAGCTCTGTCAGTTTGTATCCGCGCCGCGCTGAAATGCACGATACTTAAAAAGGCAATTATCAATACCATGACTGTCAGTTTGTGCGCGAGTGATTAGATTAGACTTTTCATTAAGTGGTCTGATTTGGTCGCGTAATATTCTGGCCATTGCGAATTCGGAAAACAAATAGATGAAGTCATAAATTCCGTCACAGTCTTATGACTTGTGTTCATTTTGTTGCGAAATACGATTCAAGTTCGAATAAGTGTTATTGTATATATTAAGAAGAACAATTTTCCTATTGTTTCAAGTGTTTAAAAGAATAATTTAAACAGCAATTAAGAAAACATGTCGTACGGAACCGTCTACAATCCGGTAAATTTAAATAATAATAACTCACACACGCTAACAATTTAATTAATTGATTTATTCCACATGTTTAGTCGCTTACATTTACTTTTTTATTTATTTAATCCTCCATTGTAGCCTTCCTTCTGACAGCGCTGCAGTATTTTCAAATTTGGGCCATCGACCTATTTTCAGGGTCACATTTCTCTCCTGCCCCTAATTGCCGCCAAATTTGAGAGGTGTGGTTATCAATCATGGGTAGGATTGGTGAATGTTACGCGTGTATAAAGTGACGTAAACCAACCTATGATAGTCGTAAGCCCTGTAAATGCCCAGACTTTAGTTTCTGAGGTATCTCTACATGAGAGATTACGGCTATTATCCTCGGCTCTACCCGACCCACTTCCTCCAGGGTATGCTCGGCTACAGCAGTCTACAGACTAGAAGGAATGTGTATTTGATGAGGCATTTCTATCCATTGTTGCGCGGTATGATGGATAATCCTGAAACTATCCGGACCATCGGTCTGTATGTTCCCGATAGTTAGCTGAGGACAGCGTGGGCATAGATAGTTTCCCATTCCTATATACAGGAGCAACCTGCCGATGGTTATGCCTGTAGGAAGATATGCTGAACAATACCTGTTCCATGTGCCTGAGGGGGTATTCCCATAAGGGATCCTACATCTTCAGCAAGAGTCTTCTCGCTTGCTTTGTAATTTACGTTTTTAATGTATACGCCTTAAATATTTGTTTGTAATGTATATATTAACTTTTTTGATAAATTGAAAATTCTTCATTTATGTCGAGAAAAAAAAGAATTTGTATTTTCTTTCAGCCGAACCCTTATCTGGGGCCCATTCCGGGAGGTGTCAGTCCCGGGAAAATGATCCGGATCAACGGGAATGTTCCCCCGGATGCCCAGAGGTAATTGATTAGTGTACCTAATGTATTGAATATATAGCTCCGAGCATTTTCAACCCTTCCCTCTTCCCTTACGGTGCTAAAAACTCCCGCGTGCGCCGGTCATATGTGTTCTGTATTCCATGTGAAAATGTCATTTAAAATTGGGAAAAATGTGAATATTTCAAAATGTTGCTCTTATTGACCATAGTTGAAGTTGAAATGTAACAATTTTGTAATGTTAGCTCCGGTAATCTGAAAACGAGAAAAAATATACATCGCAAATAACCGCAATAGCTGGCGTAGCGACTAGACCGCCACGCAAGACAATCTGCCCACTGCTAGTGCAGTAAACATGTTACGACATGAGCGTATACTTATAAGCCCGCCACGCGCGCACACGCACACACAGAAACGTTTGTGTATTGGTGATTTTCTTCCCGATTTTTTCACAAATGATTTATTTCCGTCGCTGCAAATGAATAACTTGATATTATAATACTTTCATGTAATACATGATTATATTACGGAGGAATACTAAAATTGTGAGCCCGTATCTATTATATTTTATATTGATATTCTCATTTGAAAAGTGGAGTTGTAGTAAATACATATCACCGGGAGGGGAGGTTGATGAAGACGTTGCCGACGGAGGTTAGAGGTCGAGATAAAATATGGAACAAAAGGAACGGATCAAGAGTTATTACTATGGAAATTGTAAAATAGTTTTATATTTGTAATTTTTTACTTATTTTTTTGTATGTATATTAGGTTAAAATAGATAAAAACAATAAAAAGATGTATGTAAAAACACCTCCAGTACGGTAGCCCAGCGTGCTGACCATTACACTACGGAGGCGGACTACGGGTTCGACTCCCAGGGGGGGGGGGCAAATAAATATACGTGATTTTTTCACTATAATATTTATTCAATATTACCCTGGACTGGTACCTGAAGCGGAGGGCTGATCACCTTTCCTTCATGTATTAACGATCAAGATAAGGCTGCGTTTATATGATGCAGTGCCCTATGCACCATTGGGGTGTGGATAAGGGTTTGAAGATGTAAAAAGAACTTCCCTGCAAGACACACGGGGGGGCTTGGCGGGTCTCTGCAAAAAAAAATGTTTATGAATTTTTAAATGAATGTATGTATATCGTAGTCATACAGGAGAAAGTGACCGTGCGAATTTTTACTAAAACGTGATCATTGACTATTTGATATCTTACTAGCTCAATATTGCCATGAAAACATCCCAAAGGATTTTAAACTTGTAAGTATAATATATTGACTTGGTAAAAATGACTAACTGCATTGGTGTTTATTTTCTTGCCGAGCAAAAGTGACTTAAATGGCCCTCCCGAACATTTTTTAGTTGGTCACTTTCTCCTGTACGACTACGATATATCTATATTTATATGTATATATATTGTACATAAGTAGATAACAAATAAATGTTACAATAAAAATTCACTAACGCTGGAAATGGAAGTTTAAATGTTTTTAGACGTCTAGAATCAGAATCCAAGCATTAGAATAGAAACCCAAGGAAATTTAATTTTTATTTTTGTTGACTAGTGTTATCTTATACATAATTACAAAATACAATAATGTGGGAGTGATTTGCTGATGAGCGTTGGGCAAATCCAAATTTATGGTTTTTGAAAGAGAAGAATGTAGATCTGAGTGTGAAATTTTGGTAAATGGGGAAATTATAGAACGGGTCGATGATTTAAATCATGACCCGATGACCCAAAAATCTAAAAAACTTCCCAAGTATAGATACTTGGGAAGTTTTTTAGATTTTTGGGTAATATATCCAAAATTAAACTAGGTTATTGGATTTAATTCTTCTTTTATTTTCTTCCTCTCTGTCTTATTCCTCATTGCCAGAGTCGAGCCATCGGAGCGTTGGCGTTCCTGCCGAAAGGACTCGTCGGTGCGTCTAGCTGTCCATGGGATTCGGAGCATTCGCCTTCGTTTTTCAGCAGCGTAGAGAGAAACGGAGTGGACCAAACTCCTGACCCGCTTTATCTTGGTGTTGTTACTGACACCCGGTCTTTCCAGATTTTGTCTAGCTTAGACACGGAACGTTTGATGGGTTAGCAGAATTCAATCCAAATAACCTTGTTTAATTTTGGATATAGTACCCGAAAATTGTATCCACACCTCGTACAGCGGGACTTGTAAAATCCAAACAGCCACTCGCGCCTAGAATGGACATATCCCTTCACCAGAGATTTCTACTTCCTATCTATCGTTCCTCGAATAATTGTTTTCCCTGTGTCGTTTATTTCTTCTACCCCAAATTCAATTCATATAAAAATAGATGGCATTCGTGGCCTTCATTTAAAATGTAATTGTGCCAACTATCTGGAGAGCTGACGGGGCGATGTGCGATGTGCGTGTGCGCAGGTTCGCCGTGAACCTGCAGTGCGGGCCGGGCGTGAACCCGCGCGACGACATGGCGCTGCACGTGAACTTCCGCTTCCCCGAGGGCTGCGTGGTGCGCAACCACCTGCAGGGGGGCGCCTGGGGGGCCGAGCAGCTGGCCGGCGGGCAGCCCCTCGCACCCGGCCAGCCCTTCCAGCTGCTGCTGCTGGCGGAGCAGGCCGACTACAAGGTAACCGACCCTACACCACCGCACCCGACAACCTGCCAAATCAATTTTAGAGGTACACCAAAGAAAAAAAGTAAATCTTATTTGATATTAACTTATTTTTCAAATTGTGAGCCCGCTTGACTAAGCGCAGTTGTAAGCGTTAACTAGACATTTTGCGCGGAACACCAACTAATCACCACGGTACACCTGTGTGCCACAGCACACTAGATTTTTATTGATTTATTTTGCCTGTGCTCAGTTAAGTAGGCTCACATTTGGCATTGAACTTAATATGTTAAATGTGTTACCATAATATGGTAAATATGCACCTCTGAAATTTCTTAATTTGGTAGGTGTATCTTGAATATAAAATTTTTGCGGAACTAGACTCCCTCCAGTGCTGCCGTCAGCTTGCACGGGAAGGCAGAGAGGATGGAACGCCACACTCTTCGGTCCTGACATGTATCTGCCTAGACATGCATATATATATATATATATATATATATATATATATGTATGTATATACATACACATATACAGTCGATCCCGCTTAAAACGAGGATGACGGGACCGACTGAATTAGCTCTTATAACCGTTACTCATTATACCCGAGTAAAGGTATTTTTTTCATAAACTTACCTATCACGTGAAGGCGTAAAGTATCTGGAATCGGAATAAGTTTAAATTCAAACAAAATACACAGTAAACCCATTACACGTATGTCATATTTTTCAGTCAATCGACTTTTCATATAATATTTGGAAAATCCTCCGCTTCTTTGGGTACAAAACCATTGTTGCAAAGTTTCATCAACATACACTCATTTTGTTCCTATTTTTTTCCAGTCCGTGATGGTCTTTTCAAATACAGATAAAAATACTAAAGGGTGTGAACACTCGGGAGGAATATCTAATTGAACACATTCAACCTATAAAGGATTGTGTAAGACTCGTGCAGTGTTCATAATGGCCGACACAATCTATATTTTCATTCATCATTTTCATTTGCAAAATTCATCTTCGTAAGTTGGTAACGAATGACGTCGCAGAAAGGAATCCACACTACTACTGTATCATACTCTATAAAGCGGATACATAAAGGGATACGCCCCATAACACACCCGATGACGTAAAATTTGATGACCGTCCGTTTTTCGTTTTATCAAAATATCTAAAGTTTAAACCTTCATATCTCCCTTAGTTCTCTACAGATTTCGATAAGAACGTTACCGTCTTGTGATTTTTCATTTTAATTTATTAGCCAATAATAATGCACGATGAAAATTATCCATTGCGGATGATGTAAACTATTTGCAAACTTCAACATTTTTCACGCCATGTTTTTTTTCACGATTTATTTCCGCCTTTTTACGAATTGAGAGACATTTTATAATCCGAGGGTTTGTTTTCAACTGACGTGCTCTAGAATTGATCCGTCACTCTCCACCTAGTAATTTTTATTATACATTGTCCATACTAAGCAGGAACGTTTAAAATATGGAAACTATGGTAAAATCCCCTAAACAAGCGGGACATTCATAAACCAACTTTTTATTCAATTACCTAACGTCCAAGTGACTCTAAAATCTAGCTACGGCTTATGCAATATCGTTTATCATGTCCCTACTCAGGCTTCAACTTTTTTCATAGCCTATGCCTACTCGTGAGTGGATTTACTCTTTTAAAGTTACTATAATTTCATGTGATTCGTGAGTGAAAATTCTAGGCAAAAACACTCGCTACAATAACAACAAAGCCAGTTGTTTATTATAATGAAGTGCCGAACCGCCGGTGCTAGTAGGGACCTGGTAAATTCACAAAGCTTGGATGTTTCACGTACATGCAATCCATCCAAATGTGCGGATATTTTTCAGTGTTGTCGGCTTGATAAAAAAATAATAAATAACAGTACGATTTCACTCTGGGTGAGCCACTAACGGGACGCTTTGCTTCAGATTGCCCTGAACGGGACGCACTTCTGCGAGTTTGCGCACCGCGTCCCGCTGCAGAGAGTCTCCTACCTGACCATAGATGGGGACGTGGCGCTCTCCATGATTAGCTTCGAGGGAGGCGACGCCGGCTATCAGGTGACCCCATTCCCAACACCGGACCCTTCACCCTGCGCACGATACATAACCGACTAACTACCCGCGACCAGAGAGAGTGGAACGCCGCACCGCTCTGGCATATAGATGATCTGCGCACTACTGGTGCAGTAAAAATGTTACGACACGCGTGTATAATGACATGAGAACCCCTTGTGTATTGGTGATTTTATCCCTGACTTTTTCACAAATGATTTATTTCCATCGCTGCAAATTGATAAGTTTATATTATAATACTTTCATGTAATACGTGATGACATTACGGGGGAATACAATAATTGTGAGCCCGTATCTATATTTTATATTGATATTCTCATTTGAAAAGCCGAGTTGTAGTAAATACATATCACCGGGAGGGGAAGGTTAATGTAATTTTTTCACATTGCAGCAAACGCCCCCTCCGTATTCGGCCGCCGCGTCCCAGCCCCCCATGGGGTATGCTCCCATGGGGGTCCCCATGGGCGGTCCCATGGGCGGTCCCATGGGCGGTCCTCCGGCCTACGGGGCGCCACAGCAGTACGCCCCGAATCACGGTGAATATTCCCCTCTTCTTACAACAACCTCACACTTCCTGCAGGTGTACATACGCGGGTCTGCCATACAGCAGAGTGACTCCCATCACTGGGCGCGTATTACCCAAAGGGTACAGTAGAAACGCTGTCTGCTCGTGTGTGCATAATGCGGCTCTACGGAGTATCTGCGTGTTTACCCGATGACGCTGTTCAACCCTACCTTTGTATTTCAGGTTACGCTCCGGAGAATGCGGCTCTGAGCTACGCGGGAGCCCCCCCCGCGGGCTTCCCTCAGCAGTCCCAGGTTCAACCGCCTTACCGGTTCTAGTAATCGTCCGTTCGTTAGGCAGGCGCCGTGGCGTAGTCGGGTAGACGCTCGATTGCAAAACTGGCGTTGCGGGCTCAATTTCCGCCAATTGCAAAATGAATTAGAGAAAGATTTATTTTCAATTGGTCTGGTGTTTGTGATGTATTTCTCGCATTTACCTTCCCTATCCTTACTATCCTACCTGCGGACAAGCATCTAAAATAGACGCTTTGCGGGTTATTCCTTTTAAAAAATATAAAGTAGTGTAGCATCGCCAAACTCGTTCACAAATCTGGGTGTCTTCGTCTTCTGTTCGTGTCGTGCCCTAGTTTCTTAGTCATCCTCTCGCTATCCATTCGCTCCACATGTCCATACCATCCTAAATCGGCACACCACCTTAATCGTTTAATATTATTTGTTGACATCTCAACATAGATGTTGAAGAATATGGAAGTCTGGGCATTTACGGGGCTCATGACCGTCATACGAGGCTGGTTCAACTGATCACTTTACACACGTGTAACATTCACCAATTCTACCCATGATTGACAACCACACTATTCAATTTATTTTTTTTGAATTACCTAACGTCCAAGTGACTCTGATATCTAGCTACTGCTTATGCAACACCGCTTATCATGACCCTACTCAGGCTTCAACTTTTTGAGTTTTATAGTCTACGCCTACTCTGAGTGGACGTAGTCTTTATGTTTAAAGTTACTATAATTTCATGTAATTCATGAGTGAAAATTCTAGGCAAAAACACTCGCTATCATCACACTATTAAAATTCTTGAGACAGAATAGAGAACGCCAGGACCAGGGAAATATGCGAGATGGAAGATGTCGTTAGGTGGGGAAGGCAACCAAGGGACAATGGTATGCGCGTGTGAGTTGTGTAGTTGCCCACACGCGGCTGTCATGGCTGTCAAATAATTATAAATTGTTTTTCACACTTATATTTATTCAATACTACCCTGGACTGGTGCCTGATGCCGAGGGCTGATCGCCTTTCCTACATGTGTTAACGATCAAGACAACACGGCGTTTATATAAAGCAGTGCCTTATGCACCATCGGGTGCGGATGAGGGTTTGAGGAATGAGGAAAGTTGGGTAGTATGGTGGAGGCTGCGTGTGCGTGAAGCGGCCACTCGGACCAGTCGACGGCAGGGCGTAAGTCCTGTAAATGCCGAGACTTCCATATTCTTCTTCGTCTGTATTGGGAAGATGTTTTTGGGTTTTGTATGTCATATCGCTCACTCCTTTCAAGAACGTCATAAATCAAAAATCGACAATTTTCAGTTGTGCACGTTTTCGGAATGTCCAGATAATGTACTATATCCCAGCAAAAGCGGCATATTTTTAACTTAATATTTACCCGCTACAGGGCAGAAATTGTTGTTTTTGCATTTTGAAGAAAAGGTATTGTTTAATTATTTTTTTGAATATACTAAATGTTTTTAAAATGGAGAAAAAACCTTCAGGTTTTACCTAAAAAGATCTGTTGCACAGTAAAAAGTTTAATAAGTGGCTTGATATTTATTTGTAATATATTGTATTATAGTTTTTAACTTTAAAGACGTTCTCCTGAAAAATCAAGTTTTTTGATTAATGACGTTCTTGAAAGGAGTGAGCGATATATGTTCTGTGTAATCGTTATGTCAAATAAAATTTATATTTTTTGTTAGTTTTTTTTTTTATAGTTATAAATATTTTTTTAATTTGATTTAATTTATTTACTAGATATACATGTAAATATAAATAATGTGTATTTTGGGCCTTCAGGCATAGCCGCTGTTGGACCCAAATACTCACACACTCAAGTTTAATACATTTTCAGTGTGTCCAAATACAAATCTGGATTATCTCCAATTACAGGAGTTATTTTTCACATTATCCGTTGACATGACAACATAGATGAAGAAGAATATGGAAGTCCGGGCATTTACGGGGCTTACGACCGTCGTAGGCTGGTTCAAGCGATCACACGTGTAACATTCACCAATTCTACCCACGATTGATAACCGCACTATTCAAATCTCATACGTGAATCACTAGAATTTCACTAGAGACATCTATTGGCGAGATGATCACTTTAGACCACCCTATCACGGTTGCAAGCCCCGTAAATGCCCAGACTTCCAACTTCTTCATCTATGTAGAGATATCAAAAAATAATATGAAAAAGTTTAACACAATTAAGATACGTTTTAAATTTAAAATACAGGTGGCGCAAAATTGCAAATGGAATCGTACGTCAATCATATTTGACATTTGTGAACTAGACAGCTGCAGTATACAAACAGACTGATAAAAAGGGCACAAATTTGCACCAACGCTGGTACAAATTTATTTCCACTCGACGTGAAAAATAGTATCGGTCCAAATAATGATTTCCATTCTTAGACAAAACATTTTTTTTATTCGGTAAGAAAAGGTTATTCAGAAACAAAATTGGACGATTGGTTTTGCACCATTTATATACTGCAGCTGTCTAGTTCACGAATGTGATGAGTGAGGGTGATTAATTTTGCGCCACCTGTACAGCACCCGTATGCACAGCACCACTAATGTGCAAAGGCAGATAGCCGCAAGTTAAAAACAGCAGTTTTGGTTAGGAGTCGTAACAATCGGCGGGTATGTATGAGGAGATGCATGAACGTGAAAGAGGCGAAGAATGTGTGCAAGGACAGAGTGGTGTGGCGCTCTATTCTCTCTGCCTACCCCTGCGGAAAGCGGTGTGATGGTTAGTTAGTTAGTTAGTTAGTTTTGAGATAAACGAGTTTATTTTTTAAAATTTAAACCCTTATCCGCACCCCAATAGTGCATAGGGCAATGCGTCATACAAACGCAGTGTTATTTTGATCGTTAATACGTGGAGGAAAGGTGAACAGCCCTCCGCTTCAGGCACCAGTCCGGGGTAATATTGAATAAATCTTAAGAGTAAAAAATCACATATATTTATTTGACCCCCACTGGGAATTTAACCCGCGACCTCCAAAACGGTAGCCGAGCGTGCTGACCATTACACTACAGAGGCGGACAAATACTTGTGTCCAAATACTTGTTCTCAAATCTGGATTATCTCGAATTATAGGAGTATTTTTAATATAATTTTTTAGATTCCAATTGTGTTTATGACATATCTTGTGTAGAGTGCCAACCATCATGGGAATCGATCCCAGCACCTGTAGCATAGTAGGAGGCGGACGAGTTAATAGTCAACTTAAAATGATACTTTCGGCCAAGACATGGATCAAATTAATAGAACATTATGAGTGTGTCCATCCGGACTAGTACTTCCTTATTTTCTTCTTCATCTTTGATGAGATATCATAAAAATAATATGAAAGTAACTCCTGTAATTGGAGAAAATCCAGATTTGTGAACAAGTATTTGGACACACTCAAAATGTTGTAAATAAATTATCTGGTCAAATTATTAGCTAAAGTAATAAAAATGAAAACGATATTTTCTGGCGTTTCTCATGTGTGTGATTATAATCCAGGATTCGGACTTCACATACTAATATAAGAGTTGCTGCTCAGTAAAAAGCTTCTTTTCATCTCACCAACAGATGTCTCTAGTGAAGTTCTAGTGATTCAAGAATAATGTGTCTAAATTGGTTCATGTATATAGAACTTCCAAGGATTTGAGTAGTGTGGTTGTCAATAATGGGGTAGAATTGGTGAATGTTACACTTGCTATGACCATGTCAGCCCCGTAAATGCCCATTCTTCCATATTCTTCTTCATCTTGATGAGATGTCAAAAAATAATAAATGAATACAATTTAGCGGCTATTTGGATAATGAATATCTCGGTAAAGGAAAGAGATAGAGCAAAGTCTGTGATTGTATATGATAGAGGCCAGCTATAAGAATGCTTTGGGCCGTGTTACGCCAAACAGCCGCAACTTGAGTTACGGCTAGCTGCCTTTACACATATT
The DNA here is from genome assembly GCF_059751285.1 of Brachycentrus maculatus. Lineage (NCBI taxonomy): Eukaryota > Metazoa > Arthropoda > Insecta > Trichoptera > Brachycentridae > Brachycentrus > Brachycentrus maculatus. The sequence continues at coordinate 134,179 of NW_028281262.1, read as the reverse complement.
TGAACAGTAGTTTAAGGGAGATGTCGGGTAAATGTGAGAGCGAAATCGCCTGGACGGAATCCAACCCGGGACGCTACACGGCGGAAAGAGTTGTTTTTGCATTTTGAAGAAAAGGTAATGTTTAATTATTTTTTTTTAAATATACTAAATATTTTTCAAATGGAGAAAAAACCTTCAGGTTTTACCTAAAAAGATCTGTTGCACAGCATAAAGTTCAATAAGTAGCTTCATATTTTTTAAAAATACATTTTATAATATTTTTAAACTTTAAAAACGATCTCCTAAAGAATCAAGTTTTTTGATATATTACGTTGTTGAAAGGAGTGAGCGATATACGTCTTCGTATGTAGAATCCGAATAAGTGATTATCTAAAAAAATCATAATTTTTGAGCTGATACAGTTTTGATCTAGGTGTGCGATATGAATATTCAAGCCTTTTAAGTACCCAGACTTCCATATTCTTCTTCGTCTATGTTGAGATGTCAATATAAATAATTCCCGAGTGGCCTCACCCAGATTTGTGACCAAGGATTGGACACACTCAAAATATAGTGAAACTATTATCAATTTGATTTATAATTTAAACAATTATTTTATTTACTGTATTGGAGCCCACCTCCGTAGTGTAATGGTCAGCACGCTCGGCTACCGTTCTGGAGGTCCCGGGTTCAATTCCCAGGGGGGGGTCAAATAAACATAAGTGATTTTTTACTCTTAACATTTATTCAATATTACCCTGGACTGGTGCCTGAAGTGGAGGGCTGTTCACCTTTCCTTAACGATCAAAATAACACTGCGTTGGTATTACGCAGTGCCCTATGCACCATCGGGTGTGGGTAAGGGTCTGAAGACTATTTTTTCACCGTTAAATATAAAAAGAAGAAGAAAAACATGGCACGATCAGGTATGCCAAATACTTGAAAGTGGTCAGGTTAGGAGTCATAACAATCGGCGGGTATGTATGAGGAGATGCATGAACGTGGAAGAGGCGAAGAATGTTTGCAAGGACAGAGTGGTGTGGCGCTCTATTCTCTCTGCCTACCCCTGCGGAGAAGCGGCGTGATGGTTAGTTAGTTAGTTAGTTATATTACAATAAATACAAACTAGTTTGTAACATTTATTTTAAAATTCTCTAGACTCTTTTCATTCTTCGTACATTCAGGCGTCATATTTTCTTTTATGTCATATCATATTTTGTTTTCTGTACATGAATAAATAAATATATATAGACACCTTATAAGGTATCAAACGTTTTGACCAATATCACTAGTCTGTTATTATTATTTTTTTTAAAAAAGATAAATATTTGTGTTTTTATTATTTCCACAAATACTTCAATTTCATACTATTTCTGTGAGCCTGAGCGGCTCATCATTACAAATAGGTGGTAGAGTGGCTTCCAACCGAGAAACTCTGAGTTAAGAGCGCGCGACACTAACCACGGGACCACAACCCGACTCTGTTAGTCTGATTTTGGTCGGTTGGAAGAAATTTCTTATTAGCAATAAACCCACTAATGTACTTATTTATTTTCTGTACATGAAGTTTAAATAAATACTACTACTCTCTGCCTACCCGCAGGGGTAGGCAGAGAGGATGGAACGCCACACTCTTCTGTCCTGTCATACACTCCTCGCCTCCTTCACATCCATACATCAAGTCATACACGCCCTCCGATTACGCAGACTTTTGACACCGTCATGTCTCCACGGAGACACCAATAGAGGGAAGTGTGAGTGAGGGTATGGTACGTGAGATAAGTATGTCAGAAATAACGAATGCCTTAAAATTAATGCGGAACGGTAAGGCTGTTGGGTATGATAATATTGCTATAGATTGTGTAAAATGTGGTGGACTGACCACCCTCACATGGATTCACAGACTATTTAAATAAATAAATAAATATATATATGTAATTTTCTCAAATTTCAGGGCTTTGGGTCTAATCCGTACAGCGGTGGAATGCCGATGATGCAACAACAGGTACGTACCATCCGGTTGAACCCGGATTAGGCGGAACCGAGAATGGAGGTGGTTTGGATAAGGAAAAATCGAGATTACTGAAACAAATCATATTATTTTTGGACATATCAACGTATGTAGATGAAGAAGAATATGGAAGTCTGGGTATTTACGGGGCCTAATGAATTATCGGGTCAAATTATAAGCTAAATTAATAAAATGAAAAAGATATTTTCTGGCGTTTCTCACGTATGTGATTATAATCCAGGATTCGGACCTCGCATACAAATATAAGAGTTTCTGCTCAATAAAAAAGCTTTTTCGTCTCACCAATAGATGTCTATAGTGATTTTTGTACAATGTTTCGAAATTGGATCATGTATGTATAGATAGAACTTTTAAGAATTTGAGTAGAGTGGTTGTCAGTCAATCATGGGTAGAATTGGTAAATGTTTCACGTGTGTGAAGTGATTATTTAAACCAGTCTATGACAGTCGTCAGCCCCGTGAATGCCCGGACTTCCATATTCCTCTTCATCTTTGTTGAGATGTCAAAAAATAATATGATAAATAACTCCTACAATTGTAGGTAATCCAGATTTTTGAACAATTATTTTTACACACTCAAAAAGGAAGACGACAAGTACATTCTATCCGATTTACTAACTAACCGTCACGCCGCTCTCCGCAGGGGTAGGTATAGAGAATAGAACGCCACACCACCCTGTCTTTGCCCCCCAATGTACTCATTTATTTTGTGTACATGAAGCTTAAATAAATATATATATAAATAAATATATATAAATATAGATACCCTATAAGGTATCAAACGTTTTGACTTATATTACTAGTCTGTTGGAAGATATTGCTTTTTAGCAATAAGCCCGCCAATGTACTTATTTCTTTTCTGTACATGATGTTTAAATAAAATGAACGCCTTGGCCTTTTGCGCATGGATTGGTTGCGGTCGCAGCGCCCCAAGGACTCGCTGGGCATGAAGGCGCTCAAGTACGGGGTGCCCCTGGCCGGCGTGGGGCTCGGCGCCTACGCCCTCGGCGGGGGCTTCTCCTCGCACGAGGACGAGCCCGCGGCGAGCCCCGAGCCGCCGCCAGCCGACGACGACGACTGGCTGGGCGACGACTGAGCCCCCCGCTTTGCAACTCGCAACATTATTTTTTATCTAAAGACAATAACATTGTTTAACCACTTCTTCACGTAAAGACATTGTTATTCTTCACTTGAAGACAATAACATTGTTTATCCTCTTATTCTTCACATAAAGACAGTAACATTGTTTAACCACTTATTCTTCACGTAAAGACAATAACATAGTTTTTTTCCACGTATTTTTCACATAAAGACAGTAACATTGTTTAACCACTTATTCTTCATGTAAAGACAATAATATTTTATTTATTGTTTCGGCATTAACTTTGTGGTAAGACATGTTACAATAATTAAAGAAAACACTTTGTTTTTTACCACTTGAGTTTTATTATAGACTACATGTTTCAGAAGTTAAACTTCCATCATTCAGGTCTGTATAATAACTGACATTATACAGTTATTATACAGACCTGAATGATGGAAGTTTAACTTCTGAAACATGTAGTCTATAATAAAACTCAAGTGGTAAAAAACAAAGTGTTTTCTTTAATTATTGTAAAGACAATAACATTGTTTAACCACTTCTTCTTCACGTAAAGACGTGAAGAATAAGTGGTTAAACAATATAACTTTCTCTGTAACTCATATAGCTCATCAAGGGAACAACTTTTTTCCGTTTTTTTGTTGTTATCATTATGCTAATGCATTATGCGTTACACTTTATTAAACAATATTACACTCTTATTCAATGAAATTTAAACATAAATATTAATTAAAAATATATATATAAACGCCAGCACTGCCAGACAATATTCTCACCGACATCACGCTAGAATAACTAAATAACCAAGAAAGTTATAATAATTTAGCTTCAAATATTTATGAAATTTGGCCAATTAGTTTTGAATTGACTGAAAAAAATGCTGTTTCACTATTTTGCATTCCCAAGATTTATATAATTGCTGCTTTAATTAGATAACATTTGAAATATGAAGCGTTTGCTTAAATGTGATATATTAACAGTACATATACATATATGTTTATGTGTATAATGTACAGTGAAACCTTTATCTATCTTTCCTCGAACATTCCTTTTCCCGGATGCGTCATTTATTTCTTCTGCCCCAAATTGATTTCTCACAAAAATAGAAGGCATCCATCGTTTCTCTATCGCCATTTACCGCATTCATCGTTTGAATTGCCCTGCATATTTGATATATTTTGACTGTTTTTTTACATTTTTCTCAATTTTGTTACATTCAACGACAATATTCCTACGCGTAGGATTGCAACTATGGAAAGCTCGTGTGCCGCAAGGTTGACGGATACAGCGGAACAGGTGGATATTGATGAAGAGGAGCCGCTGCCTGTACCTTCATTTTCAGAAGCATGCACGCTCTTTGCAAGGTTGAATACTTTCTACTTCGCATGTTCAATAACTGATGCTGAAAAAAATATTATCAAAGCCGAAAATATATTGTTGACTTGCAGAAATAAAACAGTAATAAAACAAGCGTCGATCACAGATTATTTAAAATACAAAAAACTTTTATTCTTCTTAGAATCTTAACCTAGCAATGGTTATGCGGATTGGGAGGACGGTACCTTTACTGGATGGTATCTCCTTGTGTATAGACTCCCTAATCCCGCATTCATAATTTATTTCAATAGGTCCCTTTAAAAACGATAGATAAAGGTTTCGCAGTATAAACATATACGTACAACTATTTTTTATGGGCATATCGATCAATTTTTTTTTAATATCTTAAAATACTCATTGTGGCTCAGTGGTCAGTATGTACGATAGTTTATATACATACTTCTCTCTTCTTTGTCATTGTCGAGAATCACTAAATAATAATCACAGAGTCACTAAAGAATAAACAAACTAAGGATGTAATAGATAGATAAGGGAAATAGGCACAGGTTTGAAGTAGGCGCACGCAGATTTGAGGAGGCGCACTCCGGACGTAGTTAGACTAATGTGTACTCGTGGCTTTGTTCTTCTAGCTTATTGGATAATAATGTTGATTTTCTAAAGTTTATTGTTATTACTATTTTATGTGAATATATTTATTGTGATATTACTGGAGGAATAAATCTTTATCACCAAAAGTTTTTTATCATTTCTTTTCGTAGAAAATTTCCCCCAAAAAACAAAAAGCATAGTCCAGTACGCTAATATATTTAAAAAAAAGGAATAACCCGCATAGCCTCTACTTCTAGAGGCTTGTCTGCAGGTAGGATAGTATGGATAGGGAAGGTAAATGTGAAAAATACATCACTAACACCCGGACCTATTGAAAATAAATCATTCTTGAATTTGTTTTGCACTCGGCGGGAATGGAACCCGCAACGCCAGTTTCGCAGTCGAGCGTCTAACCAGCCTGTCCGAACGATTTTGCTGATGCCAGTTTTGAAAACTCCACCTTCTGAAGTCATCAGAGCGGGCGCGGCCAGCCAAATTGCATATATTATTTCGAGAAATAAAAATACTTTGTGTTCTGATCCACTCGATGCGTGAATCACACATCGAGGAAAAACATCGCGTTCATTTAACATTAGAATAAAGGAACGTATGAGATTATTATTATATTCGCGGACCACATCTTGTCAAATAATCATTCGTTCAATTTTGAAGACAAGATAGAAATTTTACATTGTAATAACAGAACTAGTCAAATTAATAATTTAGAGGTTTTAGAAATAAAAAAAGCGGTTAAACAAAAATTAAATATAATTAACAATCAAATAAACGTAGGTCAAAGTCCCATTTTTAATATTTTTCCCATAAAATCAAACCCAACCTAAACAGAGTTATCCCCTTCCTCGCTTTTACCCCTCCTTAAAACACCATTACCCCCACCCCTACCCTTTTGAAAGCCAACAACTTGTACACTGTTTTTTATATATATATATATATATATATATATATATATATATATATATATATATATATATATATATATATATATATATATATATATATATATATATATATATATATATATACATGTTTAGTAATAAATTAAACCCTGAAGAAGGCAACAGGTTGTTGCCGAAACTAGTTGTTTAATAAAAATGTGAGTGGATCAGAACACAAAGTATTTTTATTTCTCGAAATAATATATCAATATGATCCACAAAGTTAATGCTTTCAATATTCAAAACAAAACCAAATTGCACCCCGGGCCGCATTGCACCCCGGGCCGCATTGCACCCCGGGCCGCATTGCACCCCGGGCCGCATTGCACCCCGGGCCGCGTTGATGACCTCACCAGACATTAGATTATTCATTTTTGTATAACAACAAATTTCATACGTATTGTCCGCCTCCGTAGTGTAATGGTCAGCACTCTCGGCTACCGTTCTGCAGGACCCGGGTTCGATTCCCAGGGGGGTAAGAATATATATGAGTGATTTTTTCACTGTAATATTTATTCAATATTACCCTGGACTGGTACTTGAAGCGGAGGGCTGATCACCTTTCCTTCATGTGTAAACGATCAAGATAACACTGCGTTTATATGACGCAGTGCCCTATGCACCATTGGGGTGCGGATAAGGGTTTTATTATTCTTGTACATAATTTGAATGCAGAGGTAATCAGAAAGTACAAACAGGGTAATTGTGAAGAAAAAAAACATTACTACGACCATATGTGAGAACCATCAAAAAATGTATTTGTATGGTAATAAACATTTTGAAAAATTTTAACAATCAAAATTATTAAGAAGGATACATAAATCAAACAATTTTATTTGAAATAAACCAATTTATCAATGGCCACTCAGTGCGAGATTTGAGTTTCTTTTCGCTTAATTAATTTTTCTTATCTACTTCAATAGTTGAAGTTACACACCTTAACTGGTTTTTGAGAATTTTTGAGATTTCTTAAATTTGCGATGGTGAAGAGCATGCGAACGGACATAGTTCACAGAGGCGAACAAAAAGAGTTTGGATTCTTTGAATCCAAAAAAATGTCATAAAGAAGAAATGAACCGTATCCATTGAATAATTTGTCTTTAGACTCGGTTCTATTAGCGCTTCCTGGCAGATCTTCAAGTTTCCCGACAATCTCCATTCTGAAAACGGTAAGTACGTATTTTCAACGAGTACCTACGCATATTTTATCGGCTACTAAAATGTGATACTTTACAGCCATACAAATATTTATGTTATCCATAGATTAAACATACGTCACAAGTGTCAACTGTCAAAAATATATCGAGTTGTTGACACTTGTATATATTTTTGTGTTATTATTTGCGCACTTTGACATATTAAAAATGATAAAATGGTACTTTCTTTTCCTTCGTGTGATGGAACCGTAGATTATTCTCGCGTTTTTGTAACCTTTGGATTTTATTTTAGATTTGAGACATTACGAAGACGTTCCCTCGAGATGGATAAAAACACCGCGTTCGAGTGTAAACCGATAAAGCGAGAAGCGGACGCAGTACCGAGCGAAGAGATCCGATCGGACGCAGATAAAACCGTCACCATTAAACGAGAAAGAAGCGATAGTTTTGATCCGAATGAGAGGGCAAAACAAGAAAATGACGCGCTTTATTCGACGGCTCTCGACAAAGAATCGAACGGGCCGGATGATATTAAACGTGAAGCGGAGACTCGCGATGGTTTTGACGCAAATCTAGAAAACGACGCGCTGAATGTCGACGAGGCATTGAACGACCCGGACGTGCAGCAGGTCCTGAAGGACGGCAACGGGGTGCTGTATTCCTGCAACTCCTGCCGCGCGCAGCTGGACAGCCTGAGGGCGTTCAACGCGCACGCGGGCGCGCGGCCGGCGTGCGCGGGGCGCTTCACGCGCTTCTACACGTGCGCGGTGTGCGCGTACGCGTGCAAGCGGCCGCTGTCGCTGGCGCCGCACCGCGCGCGGCTGCACGAGGGCCGGCCCGGCGCGTTCGCGTGCGAGCGCTGCGCGTACTCGGCGCGCAAGCCGTCGCTGCTGCGCGCGCACCAGGCCGTGCACGGCGCGGCGCCCTTCCGCTGCGAGCGCTGCCCGTACGCGACCGGCCGGCGCGCCGCGCTCGCCGCGCACCGCCGCACCCACATCCCCGCCCCCCCCCAGGGGCCCCCCCAGCCAGGGGCCCCCCCAGCCTGTCCCGGAGAAGCGACGGCGAGCGAGGCGCCGAGTCCGCGGCACTTAAAAGACAATTTTTGAAATTTTCAACATATCTCATCAAAGATGAAGAAGAATATGGAAGTCTGGGCATTTACGAAGCTGACGACCGTCACAGGCTAGTTTAAGGGATCACTTTACACATATTCTTCTTCATCTTTGATAATATGAAATATAACTCCTATAATTGGAGATAGACCAGATTTGTGAACAAGTATTTGGACACACTCAAAGTGTTGTAAATAGTTAAGACATTTCACACGGGCCTACGCCCGGTACCGCTGGCGGCGGGATTTGACAAATATGTACACATGGTGGTCTTCAGACCCGTTCAATGCCGGAAGGTATTACTATGGCTGTACCCAGCGGGCTGGGATTTTTTCAACAAAAATAAAACCTAAAAAAAGTAAAAAAATTATACACAGATATAGAGGATATTATTTAAAACTTAGCAAATATATACACCGTGTGGCGTTGGAGCTGCCGTTCACTCAGAAAACACACAGTTCAATTATTCAAGGTTGTCACAACTTGATACAGAAAACACAGTTACTTAGAAATATGATTAAAGAAAACACTTCGTTTTTTACCACTTGAGTTTTATTATAGACTACATGTTTCAGAAGTTAAACTTCCATCCTTCAGGACATGTTATTATACAGACCTGAATGATGGAAGTTTAACTTCTGAAACATGTAGTCTATAATAAAACTCAAGTGGTGAAAAACAAGTGTTTTCTTTAATCATTGTAACATGTCTTACCACAAAGTTAATGCCGAAACAATAAATAAAATACTTAGAAATATAGCGGAATAAAACTGTTTGAAATATGTTTATTCATATATTTATTTATGTTAACTTAGACTAGAAAAATATTAAAATAAATGTTGATGTTGCACAGAAATATAAGTCATTTAAAAAAAACTACTCGGTAACTCTGTATCGAAGACACATATCGCTCACTCCTTTCAAGAACGTCATAAATCAAAAATCGTCAATTTTCAGTTGTGCATGTTTTCCGAATGCCCAGAAAATGTACTATATCCCAGCAAAAGAGGCATATTTTTAACTTAATATTTCCCCGCTACAGGACAGAAAATTTTGTTTTTGCATATTGAAGAAAAGGTATTGTTTAATTATTTTTTCAAATAAACTAAACATTTTCCAAATGGAGAAAAAACCTTCTGGTTTTACCTAAAAAGATCTGTTGCACAGTAAAAAGTTCAATAAGTGGCTTGATATTTATTTTTAATACATTGTGTTATATTTTTAAACTTTAAAAACGTTCTCCTGAAAAATCTTTTTGATTTATGACGTTCTTGAAAGGAGTGAGCGATATAGACTGCCAGTGTGAGCTTCTAGAAAGACGACTGTAACTTTGATAATATCGGTAAATTGTAATATTTTAGTATTTACGTATTAATTTTTAAATCAAACACAGATTTTTCGAGTCTACTAAGTTATGGCATTTTCAAATGACATTCATTTTCAAATGCCATAACTGGTGAAACAATTGTCGCAATATGAATTTTCATGTGTTTTTTAATAACATACAGCTTAGAAGACTCAAAAAATCTGTGTTTGATTTAAAAATTAATACACAAATTAAAATGGAGTTCTACAAATTAAACGCCAAATCAATAAAATATATAAACTCCCTTCTTCCTTTGCCCTCCTTATTATCGTCTTTTGTTAATTTATGTTTCTTTTTAAATGTCAATTTGTAATTTATGTTTTTTTTAAATGTTCAAGTACTATCTGCCCACTGATTGCAAACGGCTATATATGGTATCAAACGTTTTGACCAATATCACTAGTCCGTCTTTGGTCGGTTGGAAGATATTGCTTTTTAGCAATAAGCCCGCCAATGTACTTTTTATTTTCTGTACATGAAGTTTAAATAAATAAAATAAAATATATATATATATATATTTTTTTTTAGTATTTCTTGATCTTCCTTATAGATGTCTCTATATATTCTAATGAAAAAAATATTCCCATTGGATTTGATATTTGATATTGGCGACAAGCTCAAAGGAATGCGAGTATATAAAGTGTTAAGCCAGCCAGTTGCCAGGTCGTAAGCCCCGGGATGCTCAGACGTCCATCTGCTTTCGTATAAAGAGGTACGATGGATGTTTCACAGGAAGGTGGGACACTTGTGATATTAGCATAATAATACTCGGGTGCTTTATAATACAATACGGCCCGCCGCCGTAGTGTAATGGTCAGCTCGCCCAGCTTCCGTTCTGGAGGTCCCGGGTTCGATTCCCAGGGGGGTCAAATAAATATAAGTGATTTTTTGACTCTAATATTTATTCAATAATTACCCTGGACTGGACATGAAGCGGTCCTTTCCTTCGTGTGCTTACGATCAAGATAATACTGCGTTTATATGATGCAGTGCCCTATGCACCATAGGGGTGCGGATAAGGGTTTGAAGGATGAATGAAATACAATACAGACCTTTTTCATTAAAAAATGTTTTTTTTCTTTATTAATTTAATTTATCCCAAATTGCACCCGGGCTGTTTCGATGATCCAAGGGCCGCATGTCTGTACATTAGAAGAAAAAAATAATTAAGTGAGTACAATCGGAGTAACTGTGGGAAAAAAAACATTCTTATGACCAGATGTGAGAAGAAAACACACATTGAACCAGCATAAATGTATCTGTATAGTGATACACATTTTGATCAATTTTAACAATGGAAATTCTGAATTTGGACACATAATCAAACAGTATTACCAATTTTATTTGAAATAAAACCTATTTATCAATGGCCACTCAGTGCGAGATTTGAGTTTCTTTTCACCGGAATATTCCGGTATGAAGTGCATATATCGCTCACTCCTTTCAAGAACGTCATAAATAAAAAAACTTGAATTTTCAGGAGAGTGTTTTTAAGGTTTAAAATTATAATACAATGTATTCAAAATAAATATCAAGCCACTTATTGAACTTTTTACTGTGCAACGGAAGTTTTTAAGTAAAATTTGAAGGTTTTTTCTGCATTTGAAAAATATTTTGTATATTTAAAAAAGTAATTAAACAATACCTTTTCTTCAAAATGCAAAAACAACACTTTCAGCCCTGTAGTGGGTAAATATTAAGTTTAAAAAATGCCTCTTTTGCTGGGATATGGTACTTTTTCTGGGCATTCCGAAAACATACACAACTTAAAATTGACTATTTTTGATTTATGACGTTCTTGAAAGGAGTGAGCGATATATGCACTTCATGCAATTATACACCACCCGCAATATAATGCTTCAACGCAACATCCAAAATTGGGTCTTTAGGACGTTCTAAAACTTACTCGCGGATAATATATTGAAAGCTGTCCCACCGCATGCCCAGATCTGATACAGAAGCATCTAGGCTTCCTGACAGATCTGCTCTTGCTAAGCAATTTTTTTTTTGAACTAAGTTGCGAAATTTATTGAAAATGTGAAACAACATAAAATTGTATCCCGATTTTACTGTGAATTTACATTTAAAAGCTTTCAATATACCTGTCACTGCCAATCTAAATAAAACAAGGCTGTAAGTCTATCACCAAATTTTCTACAAGGCCCCAGTGTAGGCAGTGAAAGGGATTAGTGTTTAGTTCAATTAGTCAGCTAGATCCGATCACGACTCGACGTTGGCCGGTACATAGACGCCCACAACCCCGACCAGCACAGCAGACAGATACGGAACAGTGCAAAGACATTTACAGAAAATGGTCAGTCATCGCATTTCCACTCAACCATTATTATTACTCGCGGATAATGTTTGAAAGAGTCTTACTAAATTGACTCGACTACCATCAGTGCTAAACGCAGCGGCGAGACTAATTTTTGGAATTTCTAAATTCAGCCACATCACCCCACTACTTCACAAACTACACTGGGCACGCTTCCCGAAGGGTTGAGCTTAAACTGCGCCTGATCATGTATAAATCAATACATAATATGGCTCCACAGTATGGAAGCGAAACATGGAGTTGGCAAAAGAAGGATGAAACTAGACTGAATGCAGTCGGAATGCCATCTGGATGTATGATAGATGCTCGAATAGTGAAATAAGGAAGGAATGCAAGGCTGAGATAAGCATTATTGATAAAATTAAGAAAGGCGTGTCCAGATGGTTTGGACACGTAAAACGTATGAGTGAGGAAAGAACGGTAAAACAAATTTATGAGGCTAATGTTGGAAAAAGAAGCAGAGGAAGACCAAGGAAAACTTGGCACAATCAATTTTGTCAGATACTTGAAAGCGGCCGGGGCAGGAGTCGTAATAATCGTCGGGCATGTATGAGAAGATGCATGAATGTGGAAGAGGCGAAGAATGTTTGCAAAGACAGAGCGGTGTGGCGTTCTATTTTCTCTGCCTACCCCTGCGGCGAAGTGGCGTGATGGTAAGTTAGTTGATCATCATCATCATCATCTTCTAAAGGCAGCGCCTTGTTGTGTCAGCCACTTGTCTCTGTCAGTCGCCATCCTCTTGAGCTGCGAATAGGAGGAGACGTCCATGAGCCGCTTCAAATCCTGGAAGTATGAAGTTCTTGGGCGGCCTCTTGTTCGTTTTCCCAAGATTCTTCCTTCGAAGATGTTGCTAAGAAAGGTGCTATGTCTAATTGAGTGCCCTATTAGCTTGGCCTTCCTCTTCAAAATATGATTTATAAGCTCTCTTCTTTCTTTTACGTCCTGCAACACCTTTTCGTTGGACTTCCTTACGACCCATGATGTCTTGGTCATCTTCCTCCAAACCCACATCTCAAATGCTTCAAGCCGGTCTTTTTCGTACTTTTGGATGGTCCAGGTTTCACACCCGTACAACAAAACACTCCAAACAAAAGCCTTTATGAATCCTTTTCTTACTTCAATTTTTAAATGTTTGTTTGATAGGAGGCTGTACTTTTTCATAAAAGTTTGCTTGGCTAGCGTTATCCTCTTTTTTATGTCTAGGGTACATTTATTGTTATATGTTAGTTGATACGAGAAGGTATTTGATCACTTGCTCCTAGTAACGGAACCTACCCACCTCCCGGTATCCCCGGCAACGTGTTATAATATTTAATACTTATTTGCCGTTTCCACGGTTATCCTCAGCAGTCACCTTACGGGGATTGATAACACCATTGATTTTTGATACGGTTTTTAAATTGGTGAAAATGTCCACCAGGCTTCAGCAAGTGTTCGAGGGGAGACGGGGCAAGTTCAAGACTGTTCGTGAACACGATTTCATCTACGGTAAGATATTGCTTATTTACGAGAAGTCTTCCTCTGCTTCTATTACCAACTACATTTTCATTCGATTCACACCCTTATCCGCATCCAATGGTGCATAGGGCACTGTATCACATGAATGCAGTGTTATTTTGATCGTTAACTCATGAAGGAAAGGTGATCAGCCCTCCGCTTAAAACCATGAAAGGTACCAGTCGAATCGAACCGGGGACCTCTAGAACGGTAGCCGAGTGTGCAGACCATTTCACTACGGAGGCGGACAACTACATTAAAAAAAATAAATTATTAGTTGCCTAGGAAAATTCTTCTTGGCTATTATGTACAAGGATTTATAGCATATTTAGTTTGTATGTCTTCAAAATGATGGTGGATGTCTAGTTTATGAATAAGGTTGATCCATAAACACAATACAATAGGCACAATGGATTCAGTATCTTGTATCAATCAAGATCTGTCACATAGCTCATTTATTTGTCTCATTCGTCTTGTCATATTTTCTAAATAGGACACCACTAAACTCGATAGATCCTGATGTCCTATTGCCTCTTCAATTCTTGTCAACTGCATACCTTCTTTTGCACATTCTGTTTCCAGTTTAAATCTTTCTTTTTCGAAAATTGGATATATCATTACACCAGTCATGCTTTACTGGCATTAACATATATATATCGCTCACTCCTTTCAAGAACGTCATAAATCAAAAATCGTCAATTTTTAGTTGTGCATGTTTTCGGAATTCTTAGAAAATGTACTATATTCCAGCAAAAGCGGCATATTTTAAACTTAATATTACCCGCTACAGGGCAGAAAGTGTTGTTTTTGCATTTTGAAGAAAAGGTATTATTTAATAATTTTTAAAAATATACTATATATTTTTTGAATGTACAAAAAACCGTCAGGTTTTACCTAAAAAGATCTGTTGCATATGAAAAAGTTTAATAAGTGGCTTGATATTTATTTTTAACACATTGTATTATATTTTTAAACTTTAAAAACGTTCTCCTGAAATCACTCACTCCTTTCAAGAACATCATAAATAAAAAAACTTGATTTTTCAGGAGAATATATATATATATATATATATATATATATATATATATATATATATATATATATATATATATATATATATATATATATATATATATATATATATATATATATATATATATATATATATATATATATATATATATATATATATATATATATATATATATATATATATATATATATATATATATATATATATATATATATATATATATATATATATATATATATATATATATATATATATATATATATATATATATATATATATATATATATATATATATATATATATATATATATATATATATATATATATATATATATATATATATATATATATATATATATAAATATACCATATTTATTATGGGGCTCGGGTATAGGTAATAATAACTCGTAATTAGGATGCAATCGGATTATTCAACAGGTCGCCATGACAGTACAATGACAAGTGTGTGCAATCTTCCCTGCCTCAATCTCATAAGGGGTATAACGTAAACATTCCCCGCGTACACTGCGCCCTGCCCCTAGCGGGCGCACAGGGTCATAGTTCATGTTGCTACAAATATTGAACCGTAACATTTATATCAATAGTGTAATGGCAAAGGGGTATATCTGTCAAATTATAGCGATATGTTCATATAAAAATACATAAAACAAATGAGTTATTCAATTTCACAAGTTTGTTTTTGCTCTCCTGTAAAATTTGGTCTGAGACAGATATACTCCTTTGCTTTTACAATATATATATATATATATATATATATATATATATATATATATATATATATATATATATATATATATATATATATATATATATATATATATATATATATATATATATATATATATACATATATATTTATATATATATATATATATATATATATATATATATATATATATATATATATATATATATACATATATATATATATATATATATATATATTTGTGTACACTTGTTTCAGATCCGCATTTCGTGGTCTCCGGACAGAAGGACTTCGAGAGACAAGCGAGACAGTCTGCCATGGCCACCGCCCAGTTTGTGAGTACGATGCGTATCCGGGCTAGTGCCCAGCGCACCATCGGGCTCCCGATATACTGTCACGCTGCTCTGAGACCAGTCGACATTCCTATCAAGCATAATGAGATATGCGTAAAACAGGGATGTGTAATGTCACTTCGGCTGATGAACGAATACACGGATATAATAATAAAATAACTTCTTCTTACTCTCATCCACATCCAGTGGTGCATGAGGAACTGCATCAAATTGATGCGTTGTTAGGTTGATCGTTAATATGTGAAGGCAAGGCGACAGTCTAATATATATATCTGCACGCAGTTGGCATACGAAGGATGAAAATAAAATGAATGCCATCAAAATGCGACCACTCAGAAGAATATGCGTATAAACGATGTTTGATAGATGTTTGAATAGAAGACTAAGGGAGGGTAAAATGGAAAGGCTGAGAATAAGCATTATCCATCAAATTTAGGAAAGTGTGTTAAGATGATATGGGCATATGGAACATCAAATAAATATCATATGCGAGGAAAGTACGGTGGAAAAATTGTGAGACGACTATAGATGGAAAAAGATGCAGAGGAAGACCGAGGAACACTTGCAATTGACAAGTTCTTCAAATACTCGGGTGTGGACAGGTCGGGAGTCTAGTCTAGTCAGGTATCTGCGTGTATGAGTGAGATTTATGAAAGTGGAAACGGGAAAGATTGTTTGCAAAGACAGATTATTGTGGCCTTCTATCCTCCCTGTCTACCGCTGCGGTGAAATGGCGTGATGGTTTTGAAAATAAAAAATAAAAATTATCCATAAAAAAGGTGCCCGAATGCCGTTCCACCGCGTTACATGAAAAAAAGCCCCTGTATATATGTATGTACCTGCATATATGTATACCCACACACACACACACACACACACACATATATATATATATATATATATATATATATATATATATATATATATATATATATATATATATATATATATATATATATATATATATATATATATATATATATATATATATATATATATATATATATATATATATATATATATATATATATATATATATCAAACAAATGTTTTCCTTTTCAGACAATTCACCCAGTTTTCAAATCGATGTTTAGCGAAGTTGGAAAATATAAACACGTACAAATTTGTAAGTATATATTATGAATTCACTTTATCATTTTTTGACATTTCAATTAAGATGAAGATATCTGGGCATTTACAGGGCTTACGACCGTCGTGGGCTGGTTTAAGTGATCACTTTACACACGCGTAACATTCACCAGTTCTACCCACGATTGGCGACCACACTACTCAAATTCTTGAAAGTTCTTTATATAAAATCCAATTTTTGAAACATTGTACGAGAATCACAATTTTTATTATTAGTGACATCTATTTAGTGAGATGAAGAAGCTTTTTTATTGAGCAGAAACATATTTGTGTGTGAGGTCCGAATCCTGGATTATAATCACATACATGGGAAACGCCAGAAAATATACTTTTCTTTTATTTTTTGACATTTCATCAAAGATGAAGAAGAATATGGAAGTCTGGGCATTTACGGGGCTTACGACCGTCATAGGCTGGTTTAAGCGATCACTTTACACACGTGTAACATTCACCAATTCTACCCATTATTGACAACCACACTACTCAAATTCTTGGAAGTTCTATATATATGAACCAATTTAGAAACTTTGTTCTTGAATCACTAGAACTTCACTAGAGACATCTATTGGTGAGATGTAAAGAAGCTTTTTTATTAAGCAGAAACTCTTATATTACTTTTCTTTTCATTATTTTTAGCTTATAATTTGACCAGTTAATTTATTGACAACATTTTGAGTGTGTCCAAATGTTATTAATAAATTGGACACACATGTTTGTTGTAATTGATTATAATTGACTTCATTTATATTTTTTTAATTGTTTCGGCTACTTAAAGTACTAACGCTAACTACTTTGTGGTAAGACATGTTAAAATTATTAAAGAAAACATTTGTTTTTATACCACTTGAGTATTAAAAAAAACTTACTTAATTACTTATAACCCTTATCCGCACCCAATGGTGCATAGGGCACTGCATCTAATTGACGCGGTGTTATCTTGATCATTTCTTACATGAAGGCAAGGTGATCACTCTTGCGCTTCAGGAACCAGTCCAGGGTAATATTAAATAAATATTACAGTGTAAAATCACTAATATTTATTTTCACCCCCTCTGGGAATCGAACCCGGGACCTCCAGCACGGTAGCTAAACACGCTGACCATTACACCACGGAGGCGGACAAAAAAAAACACTTGTTTTTATTCCACTTGAGTAATTTACTTAATTTCTCACGTTATTCTCCTCTTTGCGCTCCCAGCT
The DNA here is from genome assembly GCF_059751285.1 of Brachycentrus maculatus. NCBI lineage: Eukaryota > Metazoa > Arthropoda > Insecta > Trichoptera > Brachycentridae > Brachycentrus > Brachycentrus maculatus. The sequence goes on along the minus strand of NW_028281262.1, from coordinate 116,256 downwards.
GAGTAGCGAGCTACTTAATTATTACTGCATATACATAACATGGTACCTAGCACATAACATGGGCTGCTCCACGCATGAGGAGCTGAAGAGGACTTCCGAGAACAGGCGGGAATGGCAAAAGAGATGTCATCTGTTGCAATCCGCAGGATTGAGACCAGAGTGGTTAAATAGTACAACAATACGCACTCCACGGACCGCTGACCATAGTCAGCAACGCAAATGTGCTCCAAAGAGCAAGAGCAGGGAGACAGTTACCGACTGGTATCAAGGTCCGGCAGGTGTCCTATCTGGGGCATGTGCTGAGAGGAGACAAGTACGAGCTATTGCACCTAGTGGAGGGTCCACGGGGAGTGGGCAGGAGGCAGATCTCCTGGCTCCGGAATATACCAGACTGGGCGGGGATCAGGACCGTCTAGAGCTGCCCGAGACAAGGACAACTACTCTCAAGTAGTGGTGGACTAGGGGGACCTGACATGACACGCGCAGAAGAAGAAGAAGAAGACAAGAAAAGTTGACGATAGTTTGCAACGGTCATATAGCCCCAATACGTTGAGAGTGTCCGAATATCAAGATTTTCATGTACTCTCTTCTTCATCCATGTTTAGATAGCTTTTATTTTTTACTTTTAAAGAGAAATATTTGTGTTTTTATCATTTACACAAATACTTTAATTTCATACTACTTCTGTGAGCCTAAGCAGCTCATTTTTAGAAATTGGTTTCAAATTGTGGTAGAGTGGGTTCCAACTAGTTCTGTGTTTAGACTTCTATTTAGCGATATCGCTATTACTGATATCACCACACTGGGGAACTTCTAGAAAATTTGGTGATGGACTTACAGCCTTGTATTATTTAGATTGGCAGTGACAGGTATATTGAAAGCCTTGTATTATTTAGATTGGCAGTGACAGGTATATTGAAAGCTTTTAAATGTAAATTCATAGTAAAATCGGGATACAATTTTATGTTGTTTCACATTTTCAATAAATTTCGCAACTTAGTTCAAAAAAAAAATTGCTTAGCAAGAGCAGATCTGTCAGGAAGCCTAGATGCTTCTGTATCAGGTCTGGGCATGCGGTGGGACAGCTTTCAATATATACTGATATCACCATGTCAAGATACTAGGGTACGCTACCTGTTGCCAAATACTAGTCTGCTAAACAGACTCTGTATCTCGCACCATGCGCCGCCGCAGTACGCTGTACGCTAAATTATTTAATATCGGAATATCTGTGATACTTCGTATCTCCGGGTATTTCCGAACCCGGTGAGTCCTGAGCCGAGCGATATTTAACACGCCATGACTGACATCGACATGTGTTTTGTCTCTTTTCATCATTTACATCTAATAATCAAATAAACTAAGAAAGAGATAGCTTTGTAATGCACAATGCAAACTGACTGGCACAATGCAAACGACTGACCGGCAAGTCATTGATAAGCTAAAATTAGTTTTATGTTTTATGAGTGACAATGCTATCGCTGGTTATATTGGTTTGAAACAGATCTGTGAGATTTGCCTAGTGGCTAGTGGCTAGTGGCTAGTATATACTCCATACAAGTGTCATGATACATATAATGATATCTTGACGTATCATAGTATTTGTACCTGAGACTGAAGGAACACCTGTAGTTCGTACCGAGAAACTCTGACTTAAGAGTCCGCGACACTAACCACGGGACCACAACCCGACACTGTATATACACACATGTCAATGAGAAAACATCTAGCTACATGCAACATGCAATGCTAAACATTGCTCATGGCAGACAGCGTGTATCTTGACAGCTGATTTTTTTGATACTCACATAGTCTTCTTCCTGGCTCCATCTCAACTTATCTGACATTTTTTATTTTTCTTTAAATTTGCAGTGTGTCATCCTAATGCGCGACTTCCAGACCATGTTGAAGTGAGTTATGCAGCGATCGCCGCCGCAAGGACGACGCGACTGCAATCCATCTCCACCATAGAAGGGAGGGACAGGACCTTATACTGCGCTGCGTAACTATTTAGATATATACTGAAACATTTCCCCACTTTGTGTCATATTTGGCCTGTCGCCCGCTACAACGCAATGCCCGACCTTTAGGTCCACCTGTAAAGCGTTCGCACGTTGTGTCATATTTGGATCAATATGTTTTTAACCCATCCGCATATCAGTTTATTTTCAAAACATGTATATAACGACAATAATTGCATGTATCCCCGCAAGTAAAAGAGTTGCCCTGTCCGGAGGGGAGGTGATATGGTTTGTTAAACAATGAGGCGCTAATATTTTGCACCTGATAAAACGAGAACAAACAAAGAAATAATCTTTAAATGCAGAAAAAGGTACCACGCACTACAGATTGGTTTTTGCGGTACAAATAAGCCCGACCAATCATAACGCTCGTGTGCTTGAAGCGTGAAAGGCGTTCAAATTCAACCGAGTTATAAAAATAAACTATCTCATAAAATTATATCTTTTACTGTTTTACCAATAAATATGGTACATATAACTATTATACACGTATTTTATCGTGTGTCTCCATAGATCAGATATGTGATAAATTAACAAGAAAACTTGAACAAATAAATCAATAAAACATTACTCCTGGGATGTAAAGTTTTGATTTCTAACTGCTTTTAGCTGATATTTCAGTCAAAATGATAATTCTATCCTTACAGGGACATCTTTGGTCAAGTGTCGTCAGTAAATTATAAAAAATAATGCATTACCAAAAGCCTTCTTTACAGATTTGTACATATCACACTAAAGTATCTTTATATAATACGAACTACCACGGATATGGGCGTGGCTTAAATGCGGCTGTTATTCGAATGTAAAAACATACCTACCGCCTGCGTTTGGCGGCTTATAGGCCGATGGGTTAAGGCCTGAGTTTATTGCGAATGCTGCCTCTTGCCGAGAGTGGCAAGTTCTCGCGATTGGTCTTGGATTTGTGCTTCGCCCTTCGCGCTGTTGCCTTCTTCCCCGAGAAGCTGTGGACTCGCGCGCGTGCAGACAGATGGATTGTATTGGTTTGCAGGCCGAAGGTGCAGTCTACGATGATCGTCCACACGGATGCGGAACAGATTCCGCTGCCTCCGGACCTCCCCGCGGAAGACTTCCTCGGCCAACCCAGGAGCGTCGGAGTCCAGACCGTCTGCAGGTAAAATACCTAGACATTTTACGATATTTGGTTTTAAGTCATTGTCTTATTTATGATAATAATAATAATAAAACCCTTATCCGCACCCCAATGGTGCATAGGGCACTGTTTCATATAAACGCAGTGTTATCGTGATCGATTACACATGAAGGAAAGGTGATCAGCCCTCCGCTTCAGGTGCCAGTCCAGGGTAATATTGAATAAATATAACAGTGAAAAAATAAGGAAAGAATGTAAGGCTGAGATAAGCATTATCGATAAAATTAAGAAAGGTGTGTTGAGATGGTTTGGACATGTGGAGCGTATGAGTGAAGAAAGAACGGTTAAACAAATTTATGAGGCAAATGTAGTTGGAAAAAGAAGCAGAGGACGACCGAGGAAAACTTGGCACAATCAGGTATGTCAAATACTTGAAAGCGGCCGGGTCAGGAGTCGTAATAATCGTCGGGTATGTATGAGGAGATGCATGAATGTAGAAGAGGCAAAGAATGTTTGCAAAGACAGAGTGGTGTGGCGTTCGATTCTCTCTGCCTACCCCTGCGGGGAAGCGGCGTGACGGTTAGTTAGTTAGTTAGTTAGTGAAAAAATCGCTTATATTTATTTGACCCTCCCGGGAATCTAACCCGGGACCTACAGAACGGTAGCCGAGCGTGCTGATCATTACACTACGGAGGCGGACAATATATATAAGTTTTGTAAAAACTATTTTCTCTTTTTACTTCTGTATTCCTTCTTTTTAAATAGACATAGCGATCCTGAGGGGTGCGGACAAAGTGTCCGCCTTTGCCCGTACATCCTCCTGCCCCTCATTAAGCTGCATAGAGTTTTTATTCTTAAAGAATGAATTAAAATTATACCTCTATGCGCAGCTGACAAAGAGTCCCCCAGGACTTAACCGCTGCGGGTGGATGGTGGGTTTAGCTAAAAAATACACATAAAAAGACATAAAATGACATAAATAGACATAAAAAGACATAAATAGACATAAAAAGACAAAAAGACAAAAAAAGACATAAAAAGACATAAATAGACATAAAAATACATAAAAAGACATAAAAAGACATAAATAGACATAAAAAGACAAAAAGACAAAAAAAGACATAAAAAGACATAAAAAGACATAAAAAGACATAAATAGACATAAAAAGACATAAAAAGACATAAAAAGACATAAAAAGACATAATTAGACATAAAAAGACATAAAAAGACATAAAAAGACATAAATAGACAAAAAAAGACAAAAAGACATAAAAAGACTTAAAAAGACATAAAAGACAAAAGAAATAAAGTTCTTATATTGGTATGACTTCAACTGAAGTCATACCAATATAAGACTGAATTTTCAATGACTGAAAATTCAAAACAAGAATCCGGGAACATGAATTACGTTTGAGAAATAATAATTTTTCGGAATTCGCTAACCATTCAACAGATAATGATCACAAATTTAACCACGATAACGTAGAAATCCTAAAAATAATTAATACGAAAAGCCATTTTGAAACAATAGAAATTCACAAAAATATAAATAACAATAAACCCATAATTAACAATATGACAATGACTAAAGCCTCCCCCCTTTTGTCTATGTTCCCACTGATAAGAAATAAAAGTAAAAAATAAAAATTAAATTAATAAATAGAAATAAGAAATGGCTACTACCCCCTCTTCAAACTTCAACGTCCCAAGGACACAACTCTAAAATTTAGAATTAGCTTCACCTACGGCGTTTGAAAATTATGCGGAATGCATCGAAACACGTGTCACAGTAGATTTTAAGAAATAGTGGTATTTACTAAGTAAAACATTAATTACAAATGGATAGATTTTACCACAAAGTGACTGCCGAATCAATTAATGAAATTAATTTAAAAAAAAGACATTTATGCTAGCCTCGAAAGCCCAAAAGAGTATCCTTCTTCATAAGTCCAACATTATATAACTCCATTTTTCCAGAGAGTCGTCCGCCCAGACGGACCCCTATCAGCCGGACTACAGGATCCATCGGAAGTGCAAAGAGATTCCAGAAATACTGCAACTGGAGGACATCAAGTTTGGTTCGTACCGCCTTTTGGGCGATCATATGTCTGTCTTCTCCATTATATGGATTGACGGATAGCGAGTGTTTTTGCCTAGAATTTTCACTCATGAATTACATGAAATTATAGTAACTTTAAACATAAAGAGTAAATCCACTCACAAGTAGGCATAGGCTATGAAACTTTTAAAGTTGAAGCCTGAGTAGGGACATGATAAACGGTGTTGCATAAGCCGTAGCTAGATTTCAGAGTCACTTGGACGTTAGGTAATTCAAAAAAAAAAAAAAATGGATTGACGGCCATTCGGTTTCTGCGCGTGTATCTTCCAACCCTTGTGCCTAGGGCACTGTATCGCATCAATGTCATTTCGTTCATGTTGCCTCGGGGTCGGCACAGGCGACAGCGCAGCTTTGTGTGCACACATGACAGCCGTTAGTACATTCATGGTTCACCAGCCTCCACCCAGCGCAGCTGTGTGCGCATGCAAGGTGATTATATTGTAGCTATTAGTACACTCATGGTTCGTCAGCCTCCACCCAGTGCAGCTGCGTACTAAATCACCTTTTTGATGCTCTACGACCATATAAGCCTTCTCCGCCACCAGATATGTTTCTTGGGCAACAAAGTGACCGAGCAATATTGTAATCGAGCGTCTCTTCAACACAGAAACGGCGCCCGGATCTGGTGCATCGGGCAACTCTTTAGGATTAAGATTTGTGCAGATTTTCACTGTTTCGTGCTGTTCAGGTCCGCCGGAAGTGGCCGTGCACTGGGGCGCCGTGCGCGCCGTGCAGAGGCAGCGCGTGCGGCGCGCGTGGCTGCAGCGCGTGCTCGACTCCCGCGTGCTGGGTGCGCTCGAAGACTACGAACTCAAATGCAGAGACAAGGTCGGTATCATTAGGTTTAAATTAGGTCTTTAATGTACTCTTAATCCAGCATTTTATGATCGGTAATAGAATGTCAATGAATAATGGTTGTGTGGGAAATGCGTTGAAATTTGTAAGTGTGTTTTTAGACCAATAGCCGCCATCTTCTCCACTGACCTATTTAATTATAACAACACAATTAAGGCGCAGAACATGGTAACATCGTAGAAGGCTACGCATTCCGTGGCCAGATATAGTCAGTCACGCGAATATATCGCTCACTTCTTTCAAGAACGTCATAAATCAAAAATTGACAATTTTCAGTTGTGCATGTTTTCGGAATGCCCAAAAAATGTACTTCATCCCAGCAAAAGTGGCATATTTTTCACTTAATATTTACCCGCTACAGGGCAGAAAGTGTTTTTTTTTGCATTTTGAAGAAAAGGTATTGTTTAATTATTTTATTAAATATTTTATAAATGGAGAAAAAACATTCAGGTTTCACCTAAAAGGATCTGTTGCACAGTAAAAAGTTCAATAAGTGGCTTGATAATAATTTTTAATACATTGTATTATATTTTTAAATGTTCTCCTGAAAAATCAAGTTTTTTCATTTATGACGTTTTTGAAAGGAGTGAGCGATATGCGAAAAAATATTTTCATTCATCATTTTCTTTTGCGCAATTCGCCATCGTAAAAACATTGTTTTCGTAAGTTGGTAACGAATTCACGCTAACAATATATTGTTCCACAGTATTGTTTCTTTTTAAAGAACAGATTTGCTTAAATAACGAAAGCACTCCGTGATAATCTCATATTTAGAAGAAGGCTTTAAAAGTATATATAAAAATTAATTTCCACACAAAACTATTATTCTAATATCTGGATAAAGTATGTATGACACATCGCTCACTCCTTTCAAGAACGTCATAAATCAAAAAACTTGATTTTTCAGGAGAACGTTTTTAAAGTTCAAACATAAAATACAATGTATTAAAAATAAATATCAAGCCACTTATTTAACTTTTTACTATGCAACAGATCTTTTTAGGTAAAATCTGAATATTTTTTCACCATTTGAAAAATATTTAGTATATTTAAAAAAAATAATTGAACAATACCTTTTCTTCAAAATGCAAAAATAACACTTTCTGCCCTGTAGCGGGTATATATTAAGATAAAAATATGCCGCTTTTGCTGGGATATAGTACATTTTCTGGGCATTACGAAAACATGCACAACTCAAAATTGACGATCTTTGATTTATGACGTTCTTGAAAGGAGTGAGCGACAAATTAAATCACCTTTTTGTAGGGAACGTTGCGAAATGTACACCTGCAACTAGTATAACTTTTATTTTCGTGCACTGAACATACTCCATGCTGTCTGTGTGGGTGCTTTATTTAGATCAATGAATTATCACATGAGATTAACAAACGATATAATTTGGGGATTTTTGTTGTCATCAGGATCATAATTCATCGAGATAAAATGATGGATTGTAATTTGAGAATTATTATTGCCTACCATAGAGATAAGAATTGACTGTAATTTGAGAATTTTTATGGCCTAAGAAGATAATTTCATTGAAATAAGAAGAGACAGATTATAGCTAAAGAATTAATATTGCTAGCATAAATTATTTCACTTGCTCATTGAGTCTTATTACTAATTCCCCAAGCTGACGGAGCTGGGCAAGAAGAGAGTATGTGTGTATGTAAAATAAACAACGGCTTATCTTATTTTTATATTAATGTCTGCACAATTTGGAATGTCTCCGAAGGGTTGACATAAAATTTCATTCAAACCCTTATCCGCACCCCAACGGTGCATAGGGCACTGCATCATATAAACGCAGTGTTATCTTGATCATTAACACACGAAGGAAGGGTGATCAGCCCTCCGCTTCAGGTACCAGTCCAGGGTAATATTGAATAAATGTTAAGAGTGAAAAATCACTTATATTTATTTTACCCCTCCCGGGAATCGAACCAGTAGGAACCTCCACTAGGTTAGCCGAGCGTGCTGACCATTACACTACGGAGGTGGACATAAAATGCTGTTATGAAATAATCGAGTTTAAATGTTTTACCCGCCTTTAATGGTAGTACTACCCGGCAGTAGTTAGTTAAACACCAGTCTGGCGAGCGGGTAGGACTAACCTCCCTGTGTGACGTATGATCCTCGGTGCGCAGGAGCTGGAGGAGATCCTGCTGCTTCAGGAGCGCAGGTTGGGGCCTCGCGTCGTGTCGCTGGTGGACCGGGGGCTGCCGGACAGGGCGTGGCGGGCGGCGGCGCGGCGCCTGCACGGCCGCGTGCAGGCCATCAGGAAGGCCGAGGAGAGAGGTACTCGAACCCTAACTATCCAAACAGAACAGAAAGCTGTCCCACCGCATTCCCGGACCTGATACAGAAGCATCTAGGCTTCCTGACAGACCTTCTCTATAATAATAAGCGAGGTACATTGAGAACTGTCCCACCGCATTCCCAGACCTGATACAGAAGCATCTAGGCTTCCTGACAGACCTTCTCTATAATAATAAGCGAGGTACATTGAGAGCTGTCCCACCGCATTCCCAGACCTGATACAGAAGCATCTAGGCTTCCTGATAGACCTTCTCTATAATAATAAGCGAGGTACATTGAGAGCTGTCCCACCGCATTCCCAGACCTGATACAGAAGCATCTAGGCTTCCTGATAGACCTTCTCTATAATAATAAGCGAGGTACATTGAAAGCTGTCCCACCGCATTCCCAGACCTGATACAGAAGCATCTAGGCTTCCTGACAGACCTTCTCTATAATAATAAGCGAGGTACATTGAGAGCTGTCCCACCGCATTCCCAGACCTGATACAGAAGCATCTAGGCTTCCTGACAGACCTTCTCTATAATAATAAGCGAGGTACATTGAGAGCTGTCCCACCGCATTTCCAGACCTGATACAGAAGCATCTAGGCTTTCTGACAGACCTTCTCTTGCAAAGCATTTGATTTCGGCGCCCATTCACCGACTATACTCGGCGGAACTTCGATACGCCGGACTTACCCGGGGCCGAGGAGATGGCGCGTGACAGAGTGACTAGGAGACGTCTCGTGTTGGGCATATGCTCCACCTGGGGAGAGAACATGGAACACGGAAAGAAGAAGTAGATGAAGATCAGCTCGCTGGCTGGACATGCGGCAGCACTGTGGTCCGGTGCCGCCACATGTCCAGCCCCCATCTGCGCTCCACAAGCCGCTTTATGATGAGGTCGGAGCTCTTCACCAGCCTCTCCCGGAAGCCTGCCACTCGCTGCCTTAGTAGCCCATCCCAGTGTGGTAGGCGTGCTGTGGCAAACATACCACTCGCGCTGCAGCGTACTTAGATATATTATTGTGTTACAGACATCAGGAAGCTGGAGGCCCGGAGACAGAAGTCGCAGAGCCGGACCTGCGGCCAGAGGGCGGCGCGATGCCCGAGCACGCTGGTCAGGAGGCCGCTCCGAGTGCTCGTGCACGCGGACTACCTGCCGTGCGACGGCGGTAAGAGGGCGTCCTTAATTGCTTCGAGAGGCAGAACCGCTAGATTCGCATCCTCCGTTATTCAATTCAATTTATCTGTTTATTTCTTGAATGTTTTCTTGAATATCTTTATAAAATTAATTAACCTTGATGATGATAATGTATTGTTGAAACCGGTAGGTTGAATTGTATTAATAAAAAAGTGGTGAAAACAAAGTTAATTAATTTTATAAAGATAATAATAATTAACGTACACATTAACTAAAATTTAAAGCGTATACAACAAAAAATCAAAAATAAGAAAGAATACTCTTGTTAAAGAATCTATCATCATAATCGTCGTGTATACGCTTTAAATTTTCGTCAAATCCCTTATGGGAATACCCCCTCAGGCACATGGAACAGGTATTGTTCAGCATATCTTCCTACAGGCATAACCATCGGCAGGTCCTCCTGTATATAGGAATGGGAAACTATCTATGCCCACGCTGTCCTTAGCTAACTATCGGGAACATACAGACCGATGCTCCGGATAGTTTCAGGATTATCCATCATACCGCGCAACAATGGATAGAAACGCCTCATCAAATACACATTCCTTCTAGTCTGTAGACTGCTGTAGCCGAGCATACCCTGGAGGAACTGGGTCGGGTAGAGCCGAGGATAGTAGTTAAACTTCATACTGCGGGCTGGTTTTAACGACTGTCTTCTTCTTCTTCTGCTTGGTGTAGGCATGTGACCTGTTGTGAAGAGGGATCAGCCTTCTGCGATGTTTATTCTCATCTGCTGTCAATCCGTCTCTTTGGCTACCAACTTTCATAAACCGTGTTGACGCGCGCAATACCTATTTACTTTTTCTTCTTCTTCTTCTTGTGATCTTCGCCTCTTACACATTCATGCATCTCCTCACACATACCCGCCGAATGTTCGGACTTCTGACCTCACCGAACCCGAGTATTTCAAATAAATACATCAAACACTGGGGTTACTCGATCAAATGATTACGCCGAGTTTCCCTCGGTCTTCTCCTGCTTCTATTTCTGACTACATTTGCATCACCAATTTGTTTTTCCGTTCTTTCTTCACTCATTCGATTCACACATACCCAAACCAGTCGGTTTGAGATCAACCCATCTCTCTTAATTTGAAGTGTAACGCTCATCTCAGCCTTGCACTCTTTCCTTATATCACCATTCGAAAATCTGTCATACACCGTTTTGCCGCACATTCTTTACAGCCTCTGTAACATCTCTCACTTTCCAATTCGGTAAATAGCCAAACTGCCTATGGAGGCTAAAAACCGAACGCAAAGTTTGATTAGTCTAAAATGCAGATACCCCCGTTGCGCCTAGTACGCCGGAATGCCTTTCGTTGCAGAAGTGAGTGCCAAAACGGTGGACCTCGCCCCGCCCGGCGGTCTCAAAAACGGCGTATGTGACAAGATGGCCAAACGGAATAACGCTGGGCTGGAAGCCCTCACTCGAGAACTCAAAGGTAATAAGTCTGTTTTTTGCATTTCACAATATAATATTCACAAAGACCTCTTCATCTTTATTGACATATATCAATAAAACTCTTAATAAACCACTAATAAGTATTGTTAACATTTGTTTTTTTCTTACCCTAAATACCGGGGCTAATACGCCCCCAATGGTACATAGGGTACTGCACCGCATTGATGCGGTTTTGCCTTGATCATCAAAGGCGAGGTGGTCAGTCTAGCGTTACAGATATTAAATAAATATTGTAAATAATATATATATATATATATATATATATATATATATATATATATATATATATATATATATATATATATATATATATATATATATATATATATATATATATATATATATATATATATATATATATATATATATATATATATATATATATATATATATATATATATATATATATATATATATATATATATATATATATATATATATATATATATATATATATATATATATATATATATATATATATATATATATATATATATATATATATATATATATATATATATATATATATATATATATATATATATATATATATATATATATATATATATATATATATATATATATATATATATATATATATATATATATATATATATATATATATATATATATATATATATATATAGTAACCAATTCAAAACATTCTTCTTGAATCACTAGAACTTCACTAGAGACATCTATCGGTGAGATGAAAAGAAGCTTTTTACTGAGATGAGATGTCAAACAATACTATGAAAAATAACTCGTAAAACGAAGTATTTGGATACACTCAAAATGTCGTAAATAAATACAAGTACATAAATATTGTATTATATTATTCCTCCCCCTCCCGGTGATATGTATTTCCTACAATTGGACTTTAAAAATGAGAATATCAATACAAAACATAATAGATACGGGTTCACAATTTTTGTAATCCTTTGTAATACTTTTACGTGTTACATAAAAGTATTATAATATAATGTTTTGAATATTGAAATAATATTAGAATAAAGGAACATATCGCTCACTCCTTAAGAACGTCATAAATCAAAAATCGTCAATTTTCAATTGTGCATGTTTTCAGATTGCCCAGAAAAAGCACTATATGCCAGCAAAAGAGGCATATTTTTAACTTAATATTTACCCGCTACAGGGCAGAAAGTGTTGTTTTTGCATTTTGAAGAAAAGGTATTGTTTAATTATTTTTTTTAAATAAACTAAATATTTTTCAAATGGAGAAAAAACCTTCACGTTTTACTTAAAAAGATCTGTTGCACAGTAAAAAGTTCAGTAAGTGGCTTGATATTTATTTTTTAATACATTGTATTATATTTTTAAACTTTAAAAACATTCTCCTGAAAAATCATGTTTTTTTATTTATGACGTTCTTGAAAGGAGTGAGCGATATGAGATGTCTTGACAATAATAATTTTTCGGAATTCGCGGACCACATCTTATCAAATAATTATTCGTTCAATTTTGAAGATGGGATAGAAATTTTACATTGTAATAACAGAACTAGTCAAATTAATAATTTGGAGGTTTTAGAAATAAAAAAAAAGCGGTTAAACAAAAATTAAATATAATTAACAATCAAATAAACGTAAGTCGAAGTCCCATTCTTAATATTTTTCCCATAAAATCAAAAGTGCTAGTCACAACAAAATGCAATGGGACGTGTGCACTTCATTGTTCCCGGTCAGTGCCTCGTTTGTCCTGAAAGTTGCAGTGATTGCATTCTGAGAATTTGCTATTGTTTAGCGGTTTATTGGCCGCTACAAATCCAACCTAAACATAGTTATCCCCTTCCTCGCTCTTACCCCTCCTTAAAACACCATTACCCCCACCCCTACCCTTTTGAAACCCAACAACTTGTACACTGTTTCTTATATATATATATATATATATATATATATATATATATATATATATATATATATATATATATATATATATATATATATATATATATATATATATATATATATATATATATATATATATATATATATATATATATATATATATATATATATATATATATATATATATATATATATATATATATATATATATATATATATATATATATATATATATATATATATATATATTTGATACCTTATAGGGTATCTACATTTATATATATATATATATATATATATATATATATACATATATATATATATATATATATATATATATATATATATATATATATATATATATATATATATATGTTTAGTAATAAATAAACCCTGAAGAGGGCAACAGGTTGTTGCCGAAACTAGTTGGTTAGTAAAAATGTGGATCAGAACACAAAAGTATTTTTAATTTCTCGAAATAATATATTATAATATAAAGTTATTCATTTGCAGCGACAGAAATAAATAAATTGTAAAATAAATCGGAGATAGAATCACCAATATACAAACGTTTCTCAGAGTACGTAGGTTTCCAACGATCCCATTTTGGAGTCGTCGTTCAGGGTGGTCGTGTCGCTACGCTAGCTACGGCGCCTGCTTACGATGTGTTTTTTTTATCTCTTTTTTAGGTACTAACACAGCTAACATTACAAAATTGGTACATTTGAACTTCAACTATGCTTACTAAAAGCAACGTTTAGGAATATTTACATTTTTTAATCCCATTTTCATGGTGTACAAAATACATATCACCGGTGCGTGCCGAAGTTTTCAACACCTTAGGGAAGGGTTAATACAAAAAAGATCCCACAAAGGCGTGGCCTGCGTGTGGGTACACAGGTCTGTCAAACGTACGCCTATAAACGTACAAACATAAGTGTAATATTAAGATATTAAAGAATAAAATAACAGCTATGTAATTTTTACCACATGAATTTTATTTGACTTGATATGAAAATAAATATTTTCATTCAAACCCTTATCCGCACCCCAATGGTGCATAGGGCAATGCATCATATAAACGCGTGTTGTCTTGATCGTTAACACACGATGGAAAGGTAATCAGCCCTCCGTTTCGCGTACCAGTCCTGGGTAATATTGAATAAATATTAGAGAGAAAAAATCACTTGTATTTATTTGACCCCCCCGGGGTATCGAACCCGGGACCTCCAGAACGGTAGCCGAGCGTGCTGACCATTACACTACGGTGGCGAACTGATATTATATATATACGCTTGATATTATACAGTATCTACTCAATGAATTAGGGCCACCCATTATTTTTTTGAATACTCTGAAATCTTTTGGATTATTATATTTATTTTACATAAATACTTTAAGTTTTCTATTGACATCTAATATCATGTATATTACCTTCAATAATATGTAAAATATACCTGGATTATTTAAGCCTTTATAAAATTTCAAACCCTTTTTCTGAGAAAGGTCCCTAATTAGCACAGGTAGACAGATAGTTGAAAGTTCAAAAAATAGTCCTATCTTATTTATTAGTGAAGTTTCTTGAGTTCTGGTTGTTGTTTTGTTCAGAGAAGTTATATAGTTATCGTGTCTTGTGAAAAAAACTTAATTTTTAATTTTAGTTCATAAAGTATAATTTTTTTTTGTAAACACAAGTGTTTTTTTTGAAAAGGACAAAATGGGAAAAAGTAAAGATATTTCCGAGGAAAAAAAGTCTAGTGTTATAGTGCTACTGAAATTAAGAATACTATCTATTAGAGAAATTTCAAAAAAAGAAAACGTTTCTCGTCAAACAGTGGACTAAATTTCAAAATCAATAAAAAATCAGTCACCCGCCACCAGCAATCGGCGAAAGAACTGTCGTAGGATTAGAAAAACAACACCGAGGACTGATCGAAAAATCGTTCAAAGTGCCTTAGAAAACCGTAGTGCATCAGCAAAAACATTAAAAATAAAATTGGAAGAAGAGGGTATAAATATATCGGTATCAACACTGAGGCGACGTCTTTACGAAGTAAATCTGAAATGCAGGCGCCCTGTAAAAGTACCAAAATTGACACCACGAATGAAAGCGGATCGATTAAAATGGGCCAGGCTACATCGAAATAACTCGGTAGATGATTGGAAAAAGGTATTTATTTAAATTGAATTTTCAACATATCATTTTAGTAAATAAACTTATATATTTGAATTAAACTTAAATTTTCATTATTTTTCAGGTCATCTTTAGTGATGAGTACCGGTTAGAAGCCGTGACAGAGAGCCGTCGATTCGTCAGGAGAACACCAATGGAACGTTACGATGAGGCCTGTGTGGTAAAAGTTATCAAACACCCCCCTGCAACAATGATATGGTCATGTATTATTAACAATTTACCTGGGCCGTTGTTTTTCGTGGAAGGAATAATGAACCAAAATTCCTATAAGCAGGTCCTCGAACGAATTTTATTGCCCTTCTACCATACACTCGACCCAACAGAAGGTCCATACACCTTCATGCAGGATGGGGCACCTTGCCACCGGGCTAAATCAATAATAAAATTTTTGTCTAACAAAAATCTGCCTTTGCTCCCCTGGCCTGGAAATTCTCCGGACCTTAATCCTATAGAAAACGTATGGAGCATGTTAAAAAATAAGGTATACTCATTTCCAAATCCGACAGTAGACTGTCAAAAAAAAAATATTAAAAAAATTTGGTCAGAAGACGAAGAAATAAAAAACATGATAAAACAGTGCATTTTAAGTATGCCAAAAAGAATTGAGGCAGTTATTTCTGCCAAAGGTGGAAATACTAAATACTAACTATATTTATATGAAAATATATGCATAATTTAAGCGTAATAAAGTGTTCATGTGTAAATAAAATTCAATGTTGTTTTATTCAAGGTTTTCTCTGAGTTATTCCTGTTTGAATTGAGAAATTGCGCGAAATTCTGCGTGGCCCTAATTCATTGAGTAGATACTGTATATACTCTATTTCAAGAGTTCGAGACTCTAACCACGGGACCACAGCCCCGAGAGATGTTCTTCTTCATGTTTGTTGAGATGTCTTGAAATGTAAATATTTTCAACCCTCGTTAGCTGTCGCGTCCTACAAAGAGGTGGGCCTGTACGACGAGGAGGACTCGGCGTGCGGAGAGGCGTCCGCGGGCGGCTCCGGCAGCTCGCGGCGGGAGACACGCGAGGAGCTGGAACGGGAGAAGGCGGCCGAAGCGCTCCTGACGCTCCTCAAGGGGCGGTCTGCGCAGATCAAGGTAACTTATATTATTTATTGACTCGGCATTAACTTTGTGGAATGACATGATTATTTTATTAAAATTAAACACTTGAATATATATATATATATATATATATATATATATATATATATATATATATATATATATATATATATATATATATATATATATATATATATATATATATATATATATATATATATATATATATATATATATATATATATATATTTATTTATATATCGCTCACTCCTTTCAAGAATGTCATAAATCAAAAATCATCAATTTTGAGTTGAGCATGTTTTCGGAATGCCCAGAAAATGTACTATATCCCAGCAAAGGAGGTACATTTTAAATGTAATATTTACCCGCTACAGGGCAGAAAGTGTTGTTTTTGCATTTTGAAGAAAAGGTATTGTTTAATTATTTTTTTTAAATATTCAAAATATTTTTCAAATGGGGAAAAAACCTTCAGGTTTTACCTAAAAATATCCGTTGCACAGTAAAAAGTTCAATAAGTGGCTTGATATTTATTTTTAATATATTGTATTACATTTTTAAACTTTAAAAACGCTCTCCTGAAAAATCATATTTTTTTTATTTATGACGTTCTTGAAAGGAGTGAGCGATATATCGTAGTCGTACAGGAGAAAGTGACCAACTAACAAAAGGTAAAATGTTCAGGAGGGCCATTCAAGTCACTTTTGCTCGGTAACAAAATAAACATTATATTATTTGTTGATTCGGCATTAACTTTGTGGAACGACACGATTATTTTATTAAAATTAAACACTTGAATCTACCACTTTAATGAGTTTTAGTTATATTTACGACTAGTTTCGAAAACGACAGGTGTTTTCATCTTCTGGTACAAATCAAAACTGAAAATACAAATAAAACTCATTAAAGTGGTTTATTCAAGTGTTTCATTTTAATGAAACAAGGTAATTTACATCTTCAGCCTTTCCCTTTTAAATTGTTCATTGATTCTACTGCAATTGTTCCCGACGGGACACGAATTTATACGGAGTAACTTATTTCTAATATATTATTAGATTAAAACCAATATTTTAGCTTTTCCACTTTATTTTCATTTGACCAGTGACCGGGTTTCGTCGTTACCGACATCATCAGACTGGAGGGAGGCTTTACAAATTGTTATGTTATATAAAACAAGGCAGGAGTTGATAACCATGATATGATATAATTTTGTTGAGAAAAATTATCTCAATGCATAATTATCTTATGCACCATTGGGGTGCGGATAAGGGTTTGAAGAAGAAGAAGAATAAGTTCTTTATAATACATGTTGATATGAGAGGAATTGAAATATTTCAAGTTAACCTAAGCTGTAAAGAATAGTATGATTAGTTGGGAGGCGAGGCGAGGAGGAGGCGATCTGTGCTGCTGCTCGCCGGTCAGTCTGGAGGTCTCGCGCCGAACATTAGGTAATGTTTCGGCAGCCTGTATGCGTAGTCGTAGGGGTTAGGGGGCTTGTCCACTACCCGGAATTTTACTGTCCGGCAGTCCGGTTTCGCAAAATGAAAGCGACTACGACAATTTAGCCTGATGGAATTTAGGCGCAACGTGTTCACGCACCGATCCGAAGAAAGATGGACAAAAGCCAAGCCAATTGTCGTTTTAAAACGCTAACTGACGCGCCGGACGGTAAAATTCCGCGTAGTGGACAAACGCCCTTGCGGTTCTAAAAACTGTATTTTGTATTTTGATCGTAAGCCCCGTGAATATCCAGACTTCCATATTCCTCTTCACCTCGGTCGACATTTGTATTATATTATGAAATATGGATTTGTGTCGTTTGTTACAGGTGTACGAGGGCTTGGCACGAAACCATGAGCTGATCAAGGAACTGCAGCTGCCCCCCGAGTCTCCTCCCCAAACTAGCGAGGTACGCTATCCACACTATGGTATCAATATCGAAATCCTTTAGTACACAACCATGATACACGATTCACGCACAACGAAGGTTCGATAGTCCCAAGAATTAACAATAAATATGGGAGTCCAACACTGCAATATATCGTTCCGAACATTTTTAATTTGTTGCCGACGGAGGTTAGAGGTCAAAATAAAATATGGAACAAAGGCAAAATAAAGGAATGGGTAAATGATCGAGAGTTAATTTTATGAAAATTGTAAAATGTTTATATTCTTAATTATTTTCTCATTTTTGTGTCTATATTAGGTTAAAATCGTTAAAAACAATAAAAATGAACTCAAGACACACAAGGTGGCGCGGTGGGTCTCTGCAAAAAAAAAGAAATTATAAATTGAGATTTAAATATTTATTTAAATCACAATTTATAACTTTTTTTTATAAACAAAAAAAAATAAAAACACCAATACTGACACAACAGCTGACCAGCCCCCCGCCCCTGCAGGCAGAGACAGCACGACCCGCACCAAACTCATTCATAGCCTCAAAACCTCATTTTCCCTCTCCACTGGCCGCGACTCTAACATGTACTTATTTATTCAAACTTCATGTACAGAAAAGAAATAAGTACATTGGCGGGCTTATTGCTGAAAAGCAATATCTTCCAGCCAACCAAAAACGGACTAGTGATTATTGGTCAAAACGTTTGATACCATATATGGCTGCTTGCAATCAGAGGGTAGATAGTATTTGAACATAAAAAAAAACATAAATTACAAATTAACATGGATTTTTTTTTATTATATAATACATCTATATATATATATATATATATATATATATATATATATATATATATATATATATATATATATATATATATATATATATATATATATATACATATATATATATATATATAATTTTTTGTACAGAGTCGCGACCTGGCGGCGTGGTTCCATCACGTCAAGAACGCGGTGATTGGTCGGGTGCTGGACCTACTGACCAAGGAGCTGGATCACATATTGGAGGAAAGGGCCCAAAGGGAGTTTGCCAATTCCGTTTGTAAGTTCTCTGTACTAAAGACGGTCCGTTTGGCCTTCCAGTGACATACTGGGTGCACAATTACAGTCTGATAGGAGCTCACTCGGTGCCTTCAATACTGTTAGTATGGCCCTCTACTGGCATTCTGGGTACACTATTACAGTCTGATAGGAGCTCACTCGGTGCCTTCAATACTGTTAGTATGGCCTTCTAGTGGCATTCTGGGTGCACAATTATAGTCTGATAGGAGCTCACTCGGTGCCTTCAATACTGTTAGTATGGCCTTCTAGTGGCATTCTGGGGACACTATTACAGTCTAATACGAGTTCACTCGGTGCCTTCAATACTATTGGTATGGCCTTCTATTGGCATTCTGGAGACACAATTACAGTGTGAGAATTTGATGATTCAATTTTTTTTTTAGTATTAGAGAAACAGACGAGGGAAGCAGCAGAAGCGGGAAGGAGACAAAAGGAGGAGAGGAGAAGGAGGGAACATCGAGAGATGTATGAACAGGTTAGATCTTTTTGAAAAAATCCTTGATTGTAAATATATTTGATTATATTACTTTTTCAAATGTTGAAATTTCAAATAATTTACAAGAAACAATTTCGCGCGCTAGTCTGTGACACTATTACATTTGTACTATATTTGTAACTCTCCCCACACATTTGCTGAATTGCCTAGCGTCTACTTAGGATCCAACTTTGTAAGTTGGACAGCCTGTTTCAGTGTGTGAGTGGGTTTACTCAGAAGAAGCGAGTGTCGCTCGGAGCGCTTTACTTTGGAAATGTGAACAGGTGGTTCTGGTGACGAGGCAAGCCGCCGCTGTCCATCTTCAGGACCTGTTTGTGCAAGCCGCCGAGCGAGACGCGAGAGAGGAGGCCGAGAGCAGAGCTCTGCGGGAAGCCGACGCGATCGACCGGCAGACCCCTCGAAGGTACTCTATCATCCGTACACGACTGCCTCTTACCTCTAACCTAGTCGTTACCTTACGACGAGCCCTATTTCTCAGCCGACAGTAGAGACTTCTTTCCATTCCTCCACATAATGCATCATCCTTCAGCCATTCATGCAATGGACCAGCCCGCATCTCCACGCCAAGAGTTTGCCTTCTCTGTACACATTTAGGAAAATATATATCCTTGGAACCTTAACTGTGCAATATATCATTTTCTTTTGTGGCCTCTCTCTCTCTCTCTCTCTCTCTCTCCCTCTCAACTCTTTACTCTAATTTTCTATGCTATTTCCTTACTATTTCTCCTAACTGGACTCGCGTAGTTATAATAGGCATTATCTGTCTGCTATCTACTCGTATAACTCTATAAGGTACACATCTGGACCACATTACTTTGCTTTTGGTTGGTTGGAAGATATTGCTTCAAAGCATTAAGAGAACAAGGTGTGGTAGATACTCCTATTTGTTTTCTCCTAGTCTTTATATTAAAGAATCTTGAAATGAATCTCCTATGAATATATTTGAAAGGTTCGAGAAGGGTACCTTGAGGAAGTCCAGATGTAGCATTATTTTAGTTGATCAATTTGATCCTTCTCTCCCATAAACACTGCTCTTACCATTTTCTCCACATGGCCAAACTATTTTAGAGATTCTTCGTCGTCAAAACTATACCTGTCTCAGCTGCACTTTCCTTCTGATTTCTCCACTCCTGACCCTGGCATACAGTCCCAGCTTCTAGTCATACATGCTGTGTAGACTCTAAGTCCTCTTCTCCCATATATACTGCTCTAATCATTCTCGCCTTCTCCTGAGGAGTTTTACGTGGTTTCCTCCCAGCAATGAGCAAATGCTGAGGAGTTCCCGATCGGCCCACACTAGATTATCCCTCCTGTTCCCAACACAGATTCAAATAAAATCATATTTAATTAGCTAATTCTAGCTAGAAGAAACAGATATCCACTAAATGATCTATAAACCTTGCAAATAATAAGCAAGGTAAATGATAAATGCAATTCCCACCTAAATTTTTTTTTTAAATCATTCTTTCCACATGACCCGAGCATCTAAGAAACTCTGTTTCGATGGTTGTTGTCTATCTACAGTTTGACAGTTGACAATGTCAAATTGTGTTGACATTTCTGTTCAGCAAGGTTTGGCAATTCGTCACGAAACGCCGGAACAACGCTTCCGAATTGTGGAAATTTACTTTGAAAAAAATCAATCTGTTCGCCAAGTTCATAGAGCATTTTTACTGAAGAATTATGTTTAATGATGAAGCTCATTTCTGGTTAAATGGCATTGACCCGTCAATAAGCTAAATTCCTGCTTTGAGAGCGAAGAAAATCCGCAAGCAATTCGTTAGTAAACGAATCACCATTTCATCCATTAATATTGACTGTTTGGTGCGGTTTGCACGCTTCTTTCGAAATGACGAAGGAACTGCCGCTACGGTGAATGGCGAGCGTCATGCTGACTGATTTTTTTATTTCCAAAAATGAATAAGCTAATTAATCATCGACAATATTTAGTTCCAACAAGACGGCGCAACCTGCCGTACAACGCGTAACCATCAATTTGGTGATAACTTTATTTAAAATAGTTGTCCTGTTAACTGCCCCCTCGTTCGTGCGATTTAACGCCTCTCTATATTTTCTTTAAGGCTATGATAAGTTATTGGCTCATGCTGAAAAACCAACAACTCTTGTAGCGTCGGATGACAATATTCAAGCCACCATTGATGCCATATGGCCAGATTTATTGGAAAAAGTATCGAAAAATTGGACTGATCGAATGGACTATGCAACTCGTAGCTGTGGCGGACATATCGCGCACTCCTTTCAAGAACGTCATAAATCAAAAAACTTGATTTTTCAGGAGATCGTTTTTAAAATTTATAAATATAATACAATCTTTTAAAAATAAATATCAAGCCACTTATTAAACTCTTTACTGTGCAATAGATCTTTTAAGGTAGAACCTGAAGGTTTTTTCTCCATTTGAAAATTATTGAGTATATTCAAAAAAATAATTAAATAATACATTTTCTTCAAAATGCAAAGAAACAAATATTTTTTCACCATTTGAAAAATATTTAGTATATTTAAAAAAAATAATTGAACAATACCTTTTTCAAAATGCAAAAATAACACTTTCTGCCCTGTAGCGGGTAAATATTAAGTTAAAAATATGCTTATTTTGCTGGGATATAGTACATTTTCTGTGAATTCCGAAAACATGCACAACTGAAAATTGTCGATTTTTGATTTATGACGTTCTTGAAAGGAGTGAACGATATGCCGGAAATCATATTTAAAAAAATAAATACCATAAAATTATCTACCAGATTATAATAATAAAAAAATCATTCCAACAATATTTCTGTCTTGTATTATGTATTTAAATTTCTCAAGCTCTTAAAAAAACACCCGTTACTTGTTTAAGCTGCGCATTGCTTCTGACCTCTCCATTTCTTACTCACATTTTCAACAGCATTCACACCGCTTTTATCACGATTTTATGTTTCTTATTTGTTTGTCATGACCTTAAAACTCACCCAAATTTTACTTTACCAGACTCGACCCATTGAAAGAAGAAGACCTCATCGCCGAGCTTGTCATGGATTCCATTCTGCCTGAAGTAGTCAAGAGGATAGAACGCACGCAGAGGAACATGAAGATGAGCAGTACCCCTGGAATCGTAATCGAAGCACTTTTTGGAGCGCACACTATTATCCGGGCCCCCGAATCTGATGACGAGATCTCCCGATCCAGAAGTGCCAAAACAGTGTGCGATTGCAAAACCAAAGGCGAGGAATGCGTCTGCATTGAAGGTGGTGGCGAAGTTCTAGAAATACGCGATGCAGAGATTGAAGCTCGAGAGTCGGACGAGGCCGGCGATGAGATTCAAAGTCTGGATTCACAAACGATTGATTCGTTGCAAACGAGAACCGTACTGGGGGATGAATGGAAAGGCAACTCGGTGACCGCGTGCGACCTAGAGGTGAGGTTTGCAGACGGAAATGGAAGCCCGGTGGGCGGAGGACAAAACGCCGAGGGAGAGGTAAGTGAACAAGTGAGAGAAGAAACAGAGGTTGCCACAAAAGACGACAAGGAAAAGGCCGAGGAAGATCTGGAAAAACCAGGCGGGGATGACGATGTTTTAGAGACAATTGCCGTTGGTGATGCGTCGTCAGAAGAAAATGTGGACAGTGGAGTCCCCTCACACGTATCGGAGGGCGAGAGAACTACAGGAGAAATAACAGAGATGTCAGGAGCTGAAGAGGCGATGTAATTCAAATGACTGAGACCAGTCGGTAGTAAAAATTAATAGTTTAATTTTTGGCCTAGGAATTCTGTAGGAGCCCAGAAGTCCGCTGCCCCCCACTGCCATAAATATGTCTCTGCGATGTTTTTTTAACTGCACTGGCACTGCCATCTGTTGAGAGTAAGAGAAACACACGGGAACCAAATATTACCCATGGTAGACGGCGTGCTTCTGGACATGCTGCTGAGGATTTATAATATTATCGGAATGCATTGTTGTTAATTGTTTTATGTTTTCAACGCTTTACCAGCATTGTGAATTTACACACATCACAAATGTAAGTTTTCAAATTTATTTCATTAAAATTTGACCAGAATGAGTCACAGCTACATTCGGCCGGGTACAGGTGTTAAATAAAAAAACAATCTCACCAATTTTCCAAATGATGAGACAGACCTTCGTAACAGACCATTATAAAAATATTTCCACAAATGTTGACAAATACTCGTAATGTGACTGATTTTAACTATGAAATATACCGGATAACGAAATTATAAACAGGTCTTTTCCTTCACTCTCATCGTCTTCTTCTAAGCCCTTTACAGATATAGGTGCATAGTGCACTACACATATGTAGGACCAGTCGTGCGCTTTAAGACTAAGTCAAGACTGAAATAAAATAAGTAACACAAATATATATATATATATATATATATACAAATATATATACATATATATATATATATATATATATATATATATATATATATATATATATATATATATATATATATATATATATATATATATATATATATATATATATATATATATATATATATATATATATATATATATATATATATATATATATAGATATATATATATATATATATATATATATATATATATATATATATATATATATATATATATATATATATATATATATATATATATATATATATATATATATATATATATATATATATATATATATATATATATATATATATATATATATATATATACATATACATATAAACAAAAATAAGCGTTTGGACTGCTTATAGCTCCTTTTAATGCTGACAATGGTACTAAGTAAGAAAGTTCTGCTGATCTCTTTGAATCGGAATAAGACTGCAGCTGAGGCAACTAAAGTGCATGTAGAAGCTAATGGCGAACACGCCTACCGGATGAGTCGTGCACAGGATGTTATTTTATTTTATTTATTTATGGTTCACAAACAATGAAAAACATTTTACAATAAATGAAATACAGTGCAATACAATGAATGTTTCTCATCAATTATATGAGAGCGCAACAAGCTTTCAGAAACAATAAAAGTGCAGGTTAAACACATTTATACAGAATAGAAATTTGGTTGTAAAAAGGTAATAACAATTAAAAGTAATGAAGGAAGAAAAATAAAAATAAAAACTAAAAGTAAAAATTAAAAGTGAAATTAAACTATGCTACATAAGGTACAAAATTCAATACTCCACCAGATTGGTGAAATCAATTTGAAATTGACTTCACCAATCTGGTAATAGTCCTCTTGTATTTCTCCGTGCCATCATTAAATAGGATGGTATAGAAGCTTCAAAACTGGTGATTTTGACGTTGACGACACGAGGATCGCCCTGGAAGACGGAAAGTGTTCAAGACGAGAAATTGGAGGGTTCACGCGGCGAAGATTCAACTCAAACGCTAACAACTGGCAGAACTCTTAGGTTACCAAGATCCGATAAATCGGCTTTTGGCACTCTGGCGAGAGATACCGGATCTGACGTCACGATTTGTAAAAGTATCGGATACATTTTGGAGAGTGTGTTAGGGATTCCTTCAGGGTTGTGCAGAAATCTTCAGTTAATATACATTTTATTTCTTCTTCAATAAGTTATACATCGATATTTATAATCAAATGATCATTTTATATCTTGCAATATATGTATATATAGAAATTCCAAGAATTTGAGTAGTGGGGTTGTCAATCATGGGTAGAATTGGTGAATGTAACACGTGTGAAAAGTGATCGGACAAACCAGGCTCTGACGGTCGTAAGCCCCGTATTTACGGGGAAGTCTGAGCATTTGCCCAGACTTCCATATTCTTATGTTGAGGTATCAAAAAATAATATGAAAAATAACTCCTACAATTGGAGATAATCCAGATTTGTGAACTGGATTAAGTATTTGGACACAATATAAATGTTGTAAATATAAAGTACGTTAGATATTTTTGGCTAAATGTCCCGACGATCTCTGCGAACCTCGGCGTAAGGCAGGGCCGCCCCAAGAGCGTGCGACTGCTGCGGCCGCACAAGGCCGACCACCACAACACATGATTTGTATCGCAAACGAAAAGAAATGGAGAAAATCGCGCCTTCCTGCTGACAAAACATTCTAGATATCAAGTTCCCGATGAATATCTGGAGATGGTAAATTCAAGTTATGTATTACAGTCGTCATTTGAACAACGATAACACATTTATCAGAAATGGCGATAGCTTATTTTTGGAGAGAATCTGATTAGAAAATATTTATTGGACGGATCGACACGTAAGCCTTGAGCAAATTCCATTCGTAAAATGGGTGCGACTTCACCTGATATTTACAGATAACTTCACGATAAGCACACCGGCGGAAAGTATGCAGTGAACTCTGCACTCGGAAAACAAAAATGGGCGCACTCTTTTTTCATTTTAACTAAATAAAACATCGCATGATTCCCAGTCTGCAGATTTCGTATGGAGATAGCGAAACACCCGATTGTGACGCACTCGCTCGAAGTCACATCCTCGGAGGGCTACTACTGGAGAAGGTGAAGCTCCAGCCACCGGGGCAGGTCGTGCTACATGACCCGCGTAGATCTTGCGAGTGAGCTTTTGATTGACTTTTCCTTTGCCCTGACTCCGAACTTATATTGTCTAGGTTTTTCTAACATTGTTATTTTTGTAACGTTTTCAAAATACATGAATCGTCCAAAACTGAAAATGTATTATTTGCGAATAGATAATCCGATAATGACGTGACACGCCGATTGATTGATTACCCTTCTTTTCTAAGATTAATATATAATTATCTTATGTTTGCATCAATTTTCTGAAAAAAACAAGTTTATCTTAAGCCTCCAAATTGAAGTGTAAAAAAATAACACATTATCTGGACTAATGCGCAATGCCTTATCGATCGACTGCAGCATTTACGCAGCGCTCACTTTATTCCCTACTTTGTACAATACTCCTCACTATTGTACAAGTTCTTGATCATGGTCTATTCCTCCACACGACACACCATCCTTCGGTCATTTTAGTATAGTAATCTAAGTTCAGTACCGGATTCAGAAGGTATTTCATTAAATGAAACATGTTAATAAGGTGAGGCAGGCCCTGGAAGAAATGAAATGTTTCGTGAATATCGACTGGACCGATCGCCTGGACCACAAACTGTGACGTCACGTTTGGGTTTGGTAGTAGACTCCCGAAGGAGTTGCCCCAATAACGGGAATACCGTCCTCCGACCCATTCCCAGCTGTTATACCTCCGCTGTACCTGAGCTCTCGCCTCTCGCCTCTCGCCTTTCGCAACAAAGGAGACGATTTCTGAAAAGCAAGTCGCAAAGACATTCATTTCACAACTTGTATAATTCCTTTCGACATTCTTCCTATGTGTGACGTCACGCTGAAATCATTTCCAAGTCGCAGCCGAACACCGAACCGAGCCGACTATCAGCAGAGAACTAACGCGAACAAGTGTCACGAGTCGACCGCTAAACCGTATTACATGTACCGGCGCCATTCAACCATTCGAAGCGAGTCGTTATATTCTATTTATAAAAATACACATATCGTATTGTCGCGTACACTGTTAGACTGTAAAATACGGGGTCGCTCTCAGGGGTCGTAACTCCCGAGAGTTCAATATTAATCCGTAATGTTTAGTAGGTCCGTGTAATACTGGTTCGTTGTTCCAAATCCCAGAAGAGCCACAAGTCAGCAGTGGTGAAACTAGGTGTAAAGGTGTTCACTCAGAAAGCCACTGCAAGGAAACTATACAGCTGACCTCTGAGCTCTGTAGTGCTACCCGCTACCCGCTATCCGGCAGCTAACAGGAGAATATAAGTCCGCCAAATATCACTATTGTGGCAAGAATGCGTATTTAGTTGGAGCTAGTCCTGCCCTGACTTCAACAGGGAGATAGCATTCTCCGAGATAACGCGTCCAGTATAAAACACCACTTTGGGCGCTATTCCATCATAGTAGGACCACTAGGACTACCAGGACCACCAGTACCACCAAGACCACAACCACAAAACGGTAAGTCAATATTCAAACTATTTCAAAAATAATTATTTCTAAAATATACATGTACATATAACATCTGCATTATGGCTCTTAAGGCACAGCCTGTGTTGAGCCGAAATACTAGCTAAAGTAAAGTAGCCGCACAAAGCCGCACAATATTTAATATACTTATTACAATATTTATTTGTTAATATTGTACGAGAACATCCGAAAATTTTGATTCTGAACTGGATTCAGAATATATTTCCATATATTTTTTGTTACTATCTGGAGTACATGCTCCTTAAGAAGGAGTTCACGAGTACTAGCCACAATTTGCGTGTGTTGTGAAAAATATGCGTTATTTATTAATTGATTACCGAAAACTGGGTGATTTTAATTTAGAATTTTTATTAAAATATGTATAAATGTTTATTTATAAAAGTATTCTCATTCATGGATTTATTTTCTATTAAAAATAAAAGATGATTAAATATTTTAACACTCGTGAATTGAGCCTCTCCTAAATTTAAGGATTTTTAAGGAGTGTGTGGAAGTTTTTTTGTGAAAGTATTCTAATATTTTTAATGTTTTTTAAAAAATATTTTAAATAAGCCCTGATGATGACAATGTATTGTTGAAACCGGTAGGTTGAATTATATGAATAAAAAGTGGTGAAAACAAAGTCCTTTAATTTTATAAAGATATTATAAAATGTACCACAAAGTATCTGCGGAAAACATTCAAAACCAAAATTTATTTAAAAATGTATTTTTAAACGAGTTATAGGCTGTACAAATCTGAAAATTTTGTTTTTTTAATCGACAGTTTTACGTTCAATTATTCGCTTAAAAATAAGTCGATTCAATTGTTGAGATTTTATTTTTTTAAAAATGTATATTTACTATTCTACTAAGGATATTATACTACTGCTTACTACTCACAATATTATAATAAGAAATCATTTATTATATTTGTTTTAAAATATGCGAATTTTTAGAAAATTGGCGCTATTTGTAATATCATTTTTTTTATTTTCGATATTATTAATATTTAAAGCATTTACTTTGTGGTTAGTCATTTTTACTTATTATTTTTACAAAAATGTTAATAATGTTAGTATATAACCACTCACCGAGATTTTTATGTCTACCGGTTTCGAGACGTACCCGTCTCTTCGTCAGGACAATCACTACCACAGCATGCAAACGATCATTTTTTGTCATCATTTATTGCCTTACGACGAGTAAAAGGTAAAATAACATGCATTTGATAATAACAAGTGACTTACTGAACTTTTGTATATTTTTGATTACACATGCAGCAGTGTGAATCTAATGCAACGGTGTTAGAAATATAATACATTACGTAAAATACAAATATTGTATTGCTGAACGCAAACAACATCCCGCTCTACTGTATATACGACACGCGAGCACCTACCTAGCAAATGTGTCCGGTGTAAGTCACGTAAAAGATAATCGTGCGTAATTTTGATAACACTGCGTTCATATGATGCGGTGCCCTATGCACCATAGGGTGCGGATAAGGGTTAAAAAAAAGACGCACACGTTCGTTATATTTCAAAATCGGTGCCACTCACCTTGTCGACACGCACACCACACGGCAGCTCCTAGGACGAATGAGATGTCCTAAACGCACAGCTGTGGATCGCGCTATTTAGAAAGAGCGAGCAGTATTTCGCAAACGCATGCGTAAATGTTACGCAGACCATCTTTCTAGGGTTAAAGGACCTTTTATATGGACATTTTGGAAACAATTCTGTTAACATGTGTTTTGTTACTTATGTATATACATCGCTCACTCACGTCACATCTTTCTGCCCTGTAGCGGGTAAATATGAAGTTCAAAATATGCCGCTTATGCTGGGGGATATAGTACATTTTCTGGGCATTCCGAAAACACGCACAACTAAAAATTGACGATTTTTTATATATGACGTTGTTGAAAGGAGTGAGCGATATATGGCTGTATTTAATTATAATTTAATAGTTATTTTTCTACAGATGTCCGGACAAGATTTAGTGGATGCAGCTGAAGAGGGGGATGTACAAAGGGTCAAAACTCTCCTTAGCCGAGATATTGGAATCTTAAACTGGGCAGATAGCGCCGGTAAGATGTTACGAGACTTACTACTCTTCACTGTTAATGGGCAGAGTGGTGAACGTTACGCAGTGTATAATATAAATGTGGAGTGATTTTGTTGTAAATGATATAATTACTGAAGTTCGGCGAACCCACATGAAATATAAAAGGGAATTGATTATATTTTCCATTAAAATGCTGGCGTCGCGTGGATTCATCACTCGGACAGTGGTCCGAGAGACATTGGGAGTGCAGTTACTTCCCGCTAATGGGTCCTTCAGTTAGCTTAGTTCAATCAATCACCGCGCTCCCCGCTCCGAGGGCTGCAGTACTGAGCACAGTACTCGCATTTACAGCCGCTTTACAGGCAGCTTGCGGTAAGCAAACGGGCCCATGAGAAAAGTATAATGTTCAAATATCCTATCGTAATTATCTAAAGTTCTGCATCGTAAGGGTGTTATCTTTGTGTAAAGTACTGCGTTGTGCTATTGTTGTCTTTCAGTGTCGTGGTTAGGCCTTTGTGCCAGCTTGTGAGATAGGGTTGTTCTTTATTATTATTATTTTTATGTCCACCGTTTGTTAGGATTGTGATAGGCGTGTATCAAGAAAAAATATATGTGTTTGTGTGTATATAGGTACGTATATATATATATATATATATATATATATATATATATATATATATATATATATATATATATATATATATATATATATATATATATATATATATATATATATATATATATATATATATATATATATATATATATATATATATATATATATATATATATATATATATATATATATATATATATATATATATATATATATATATATATATATATATATAAATATATATTTATGAGTGGAAATGCGATGACTGACCATTTTCCGTAAATGTCTTTGCACTGTTCCGTGTCTGTCTGCTGTGCTGGTCGGGGTTGCGGGCGTCTGTGTACCGGCCAACGTCGAGTCGGAATCGGATCTAGCTGACTAATTGAACTTAACACTAATCCTTACTATTAAAATGAACCACGAATGCGGGAAAACAATGAATGCGGGATTAAGAAGTCAATTCACAAAAAGATTTGTTTTTTGACTGTTTAATTTCCGTAAATCAACAGTTTATTTTCTGCTTTGCTAATATAATTTTTTGGCATCAGTTATTGAATGTGCGAAGTAGAAAGCTTTTAATTTTTAAAAGAATGTGCATGCTTCTGGAAATAAATGTACAGGCAGCGGCTCCTCTTCACCAATATGGACCTCTGCTGTATCTGTCAACCTTTCAACCTTGCGTCCCAGTAAACTCCCCAGTATGTTATATTCTCTCTGCCTACCCCTGCGGGGACGCGGCGTGAAGGTTAGTTAGTTAATTGGTTAATATACACATTTATATGTATATATATATATATATATATATATATATACAACATTTTGAGTGTGTCCAAATTGGTGAATGTTACACGTGTGTAAAGTGATCACTTAAACCAGCCTATGACGGTCGTAAGCCCTGTAAATGCCCAGACTTCCATATTCTTCTTCATCTTTGATGAGATGTCAAAAAATAATATATATATTTATATATATATATATATATATATATATATATATATATATATATATATATGTATATATATATATGTATATATATATATATATATATATATATATATATATATATATATATATATATATATATATATATATATATATATATATATATATATATATATATATATTATGGTTTCTAGTTGAATACCACTTTAATTTATCAGAAGGGAAGCAAGATGAAAGCGGATTACTTTTAACACAAATTTATTTAGTTCTATCAAATTACAATCAAGAAAATACTTAAGGATAATCGCGTGACTCTAATATGAGAACAGTTGAAGTACGTGTCGATCTGAGGACGGGTGGCGACGAAGTGTCGCGGGCTCGCTCGTTCCGTTCTTTTCTGGTCTCGTGAAGGTAGCTCGCTACGTTGAGCTTGAGTTGCCATATTCGATGTACATTATATGTGTAGGCTGCCACAATATATATAAATATATATATATATATATATATATATATATATATATATATATATATATATATATATATATATATATATATATATATATATATATATATATAATAATATATATCTTTATATATATATATATATATATATATATATATATATATATATATATATATATATATATATATATATTTATATATATTATTTTAGGCAAGTAAAGGCCACTTGCAAGTATACAATAGGTATCAGAAATATGAATGGATTAAAAGTGCTAATATGAACTACAATTATTTGATTTAAACAGAAAACAAAAATGTAAAAACGTAGCGAATATAACATACTGGGGAGGTTACTGGGATAGGTATTGGGGTCCTGCTACATGGCCTCGCGCTGGCCGTACACCCTGTATATACAGTACATCCTCCGTTACAGGGTGGACTGCACTGTACCATGCAGCATACAGGGGCCACCTCCCGGTAGTGCGGGAACTCCTGGGACGTGGAGCTGCAGCAGATCTGCGAAGTGATTCAGGTAAGTGTAACTAGTAGTAGCAGTAATACGACTAACACAAACAATAGAAATGAAGAGAACATTGGTACGTAGATATGCATTAGTGGTGCATAAGGCACGACATCAAACTCGATTATAATCATACATCGCAATATATATATATAAATATATATACATATATATATATATATATATATATATATATATATATATATATATATATATATATATATATATATATATATATATATATATATATATTTATATATATATATATATATATATATATATATATAAATATATACAATATATATATATATATATACAATATATATATATATATATATATATATATATATATATATATATATATATATATATATATATATATATATATGTACACCCTGTATATACAGTACATCCTCCGTTACAGGGTTGACTGCACTACACCATGCAGCATGGCGGGGCCACCTCCCGGTAGTGCAGGAACTCCTGGGACGTGGAGCTGCAGCAGATCTGCAAACTAAGTACTGTAAGTGTAACTAGTAGTAGCAGTAATGTGACTTACACAAACAATAGAAATGAAGAGAACATTGGTACGTAGATATGCATTAGTGGTGCATAAGGCACGACATCAAACTGAATTTTAATTATACATCGCAAGGTGATCAGTCATGCGCTCCAAATTCATGGAGCGATATTATTGGTCGGATGCAGTAGATCAACATAGGTGAAGGAGCTCAGTGAGAAGGACACTACTGCGAATCATGGGAAAGGATATGGAGGAGGAATGGAAGGTACTTGGAGGATTATGATGAGGCAGACCTTCGTAACAGACCATTATAAAAATATTTCCACAAATGTTGACAAATACTCGTAATGTGACTGATTTTAACTATGAAATATACCGGATAACGAAATTATGAACAGGTGTTTTCCTTCACTCTCATCGTCTTCTTCTAAGCCCTTTACAGATATAGGTGCATAGGGCACTACACATAGGACCAGTCGTGCGCTTTAAGATATATATACATATATATATATATATATATATATATATATATATATATATATATATATATATATATATATATATATATATATATATATATATATATATATATATATATATATATATATATATATATATATATATATATATATATATATATATATATACATATATATATATATATATATATATATATATATATATATATATATATATATATATATATATATATATATGCAAGTGACAATAAGAACCCTAGAACACCATACGCCGTACGTAAGACCATTCTTATGAAATAAACGGCAATTTTAAATATCTCCATTCGCACGCCAGCTATAGCAAAAGAGAAAGTTAAAACAAAAAAAAACAAAAATTAAAAAAAAAACAAACTATCGGGTTACGGAAGGGCGGCAAAAGACGATAATAGGAAGACCCGTTTTAACTGCGTTAATCTGGAAAGTGGAACTTGGCCATACTAAACGACGTGGAGCTCAACACGATGCTATCCAGCATGACCATCGCTCAGGGAGGCATCCGGTCCAACATCTTGGCCCTCCTCTAACCCAAGACGATCGCGAGGAAGGCGTAACAATTTGTCGCCGGATCTCTCTCCCGCTCCAGACGCAGCCTTGTAAAGACAATATTTTGTATTTTAGTGAACTTTAGTGAGCCCATAAACGATTTATTTTTATTTTTAAGTTTAAGCTTATTTTTATTTTTAAAGTAAGTGTAAGGTTTAAGAGTAAGTGTGATGTATTTTGTAGTCTGTACTAGTTTAACTAAAATATGTATGTAGTATAGAACAGTGAGTAGCGGGAAGATGCTTTCTAATGGCCGCGCTGAGACTCGCAATCCAGTCAGCCGCTCTTCCCGCGGGGGCGCAAAGAAGAGAACAACGCGAGAGTGTAGAATTGCGACATGGAATATCAGAGGACGTATGGATGGAAAAATGAATGAACTATGTGATGTGAGGAAAAGTAAGTGCTTAGATTTACTATGTGCGACTGAAAGCTGGAAGAAAGGTAATGGATCGATGGAGCACGACGGCTCGCTGGTCCTCTGGTCTGGACTCCCCGAGTCAGATAGAGCGTGTCAGGGCGTCGCCGCGTTTCTGTCACCCAGGATGGTAGAATGTATGAAAGGATATGTGTTTATAAACGCGAGACTCATGTTTATCAGATTCAAAGTCGGATTGACAAGACTACTTGTGCTGATAGGTAATGCTCCCGGCAACTCCGACACCGAATCTGAGAAGGATGACTTCTGCTTGAATGTAATGAATGTGATGAATGGAAAAATGAATAATGGAAAGGTAATTCTGGCTGGTGATTTAAATGGGTGGGTTGGAACAAGAAGAGAAGGGTTTGAACTATCGCTTGGTATGTACGGGGATGCAAGAGTAAACGATAGTGGGAAGAGGTTGTTAGAGGTATGCCTGGAATGGAATCTCTTTGTGTCAAATACTTTTTTTGCACACAAGGGAATCCATCAATATACTCGGGAGAGACGAAATGAAAGGTCCATTATCGATTATGTCGTCATTGACTCTAGATTGAAATCCGCCACAGTAGATACAAGGGTGTTTAGGGGGGCCGAAATGGAAACAGATCACTTTTTGGTGGTTTCAAGAGTGATTCTGTTTCAAGGATGGAGGGCCAAAACAAACAAGGTGGCGGCTCCCTCTAGAGTCAAAGTAGAAAAATTGCAGAATGACGACATAAAGGGTAAATTTGTAAAAGACGTATGCAGTAGGTTGAACGCGGAGGATAGAAAGAATCTAAGTATAAATGACATGTGGAAACATTTAAAAGAAAGTGTGTGCGAATCTGCAAAGGTAGTGTGTGGTATAGCGGTGCAAGGAAGGAAAAAAGGCGATGCGTGGTGGGATGACGATGTTAAAAAAATAGTGAAAGAGAAGAAGAATGCGTGGTTAGATTGTATAGCAGTAAAAAATAAAAACTCCACTGAGTATGAATCGGTTAAAGAAGTGTACAAGGAATGTAAAATGAAAGTTAAGCATGCGGTGAGTGAACGAAAACGTATGTTGAAAAAAGAAGGAGTAAAAATGACAAATAATTTCCAAGAAAATATAAAAATATTCTGGAAAGAAGTCAAAAACTCCCGAAATCTAAACGTGAATGGATGTCTGAAATCGATTGCAGCTAAAGACGGAAAAATGGTGACGAATGAAAAAGATATAAAAGAGAGATGGAAAGAGTATTTCGAGGAGGTGTATGAAACGCATGCAATTAATAATAACAGCATGTGTGTCGTAAATACACTTCCTAGAATATGTGTGGATGATGATTCAGGAGAGATAGGTATGGAAGAAATTGTGAATGCCTCAAAGTCCCTAAAAAATGGAAAAGCTGTAGGATTCGATAATTTTGCTGTAGAATACATCAAGAATGGTGGCAAAATAGTTCTCACATGGTTACATAGGCTCTTTAACCGGTGTCTAGAGGAGAATTATACTCCCGTCGATTGGAGAAGGGCAGTTATAATGCCTCTTTACAAGGGAAAAGGATCTAGGGTGGAATGTGGAAACTATAGAGCAATCAGTCTATTGAGTGCTGTTGGCAAAATGTCTGGACGAATCCTCATAGAAAGGGTAAGAACCATAACTAAGGATAAAGTGTGGGATGTTCAGAGTGGCTTTATGAATGGGAGAGGATGTACGGATCAAATTTTTGCCTTGCGCGATATAACAGAAAAGTTTTTGGGAAAGAACCAAAAGCTTTTCTGCGCATTTGTGGATTTGCAAAAAGCGTATGACCGAGATGATAGAATGAAGTTATGGTGTTATCTGTGTATGGAGTAAGCAGTACTCATCCAGGGCATTGCATCCTCGTACGAGGATAGCACTGCATGCTTTAGGGTAAATGGCTCTTTTTCATCCTGGTTTGACATCTCTAAAGGTGTAAAACAGGGATGTGTAATGTCGCCTTGGCTGTTTAATCTATACATGGATAACTGCATGAAAGAGCTGAAAGGTTTAAATATTGGAGCAAGAATGAATAATTTGACCGTTTGTTGCCTTTTATATGCTGACGACGCTGTTCTTCTTGCCGATAGCAAAGAAGACCTGCAAACGTTGGTGATAAAAGTGTATAACGTGTGCAAGGAAAGTGATTTATTGATGAATATTAGGAAATCCAAAATCATGGTTTTTGAAAGAGATGAATGTAGATCTGAGTGTGAAATATTGGTAAATGGGGAGATTTTGGAACAGGTAGATGATTTCATATATTTGGGTAGTATGTTTTCTAGGGATGGAAAGATTGATAAAGACATAGAAAGGAGAGTGAATGCTGGGAACAGAGTGAATGGTGCACTAAAATCAGTTTTAGCAAATAAAAATCTATCAGCGGAAGCTAAACTGGCAGTACACAATGGAGTTCTGGTTCCAACCCTTATGTATGGAAGCGAAGCATGGAGTTGGCAAAAGAAGGATGAAAGCAGACTGAATGCAGTCGAAATGCGATCCCTCAGACGAATGTGTGGCAAAACGATGTTTGATGGATGTTCGAATGATGAAATAAGGAAAGAATGTAAGGCTGAGATAAGCATTATCGATAAAATTATTTAAAGGTGTGTTGAGATGGTTCGGACATGTGGAGCGTATGAGTGAAGAAAGAACGGTTAAACAAATTTATGGAGCGAATGTAGTTGGAAAAAGAAGCAGAGGACGACCGAGAAAAACTTGGCACAATCAGGTATGTCAAATACTTGAAAGCGGCCGGGTCAGGAGTCGTAATAATCGTCGGGTAGTTATATATATATATATATATATATATATATTTATAGTTATATATATATATATATATATTTTTTTTATTTTTATTTGAGGTTATAGTTAAGACTAGTAGCAAGAATACAATAGGTATCAGAAATATAAATATATTAAATGTGTTAGTGTAAATTAAAATTTTTGATTTTTTCAGAAAACCAAAATGAAAAAACTTAGTACATAAGTAGGTACTATTATATGTTTAAAATAAAAAGGAACATAGATCGGTTTTTTAAATTAATAATTTAAGCAAAATTTTAAATAGAAACAAACTTAGGTAATTAACGTCTAACATATCGCTCACTCCTTTCAAGAACGTCATAAATCAAAAATTGGCAATTTTCAGTTGTGCATGTTTTCGTAATGCCCAGAAAATCTACTGTATCCCAGCAAAAGAGGCATATTTTAAACTTAATATTTACCCTCTACAGGGCAGAAAGTGCAGTTTTTGCAATTCAAAGAAAAGGTATTGTTTAAATTTATTTTTAAATATACTAAATATTTTTCAAATGGAGAAACAACCTTCAGGATTTACCTAAAAAGATCTGTTGCACAGTAATAAGTTCAATAAGTGGCTTGATATTTATTGTTAATACATTGTATTATAATTTTAAACTTTAAAAATGTTCTCCTGAAAAATCAAGTTTTCTGATTTATGACGTTCTTGAAAGGAGTGAGCGATATAGTCTTTGTGGAATGAATTGAACAGTTTTGGAGCTATGAGAAATGGGCGTCTTTGCGCGAGTCTGTATTTGCAAAAAGGAATTTCTAGTAAATTATTTATTCTAGATGTATTAATATTTTTAGGAAATAAATGTTGGCGCACGAAAACATATTTTAGACACTGTTGGCAATAGATTTCTTGTAGCAACAAAAGTTCAAGAGTTTTCTTTTGTAAAAAAAAAAACAACACTGCGGGTGATGCGCCGTAAAAAAACGTTAAAGAAACAAAGAATGAGACAAATTTAATGTGAGAGACAGAGAAAGGGAGAGAGATCTCAAGAGAGGATTTTAGAAGAAATACAAGCTTTACAAAATGTACATATAAAATATTCTCACCCTCGATTCTCGTTTAGTTATCGATTAGCGAATCGCCGCCTAAAAAGCTTCACTTAAAAAACTAATTCAATGCGAAAACTGTTTAGTATCGGTGAATATAACATACTGGGGAGGTTACTGGGATAGGTATTGGGGTCCTGCTACATGGCCTCGCGCTGGCCGTACACCCTGTATATACAGTACATCCTCCGTTACAGGGTGGACTGCACTACACCATGCAGCGTACGAGGGCCACCTCCCGGTAGTGCAGGACCTCCTGGGACGTGGAGCTGCAGCAGATCTGCAAGATAAGGACGGTAAGTGTAACTAGTACTAGCAGTAATGTGACTTACACAAACAATAGAAATGAAGAGAACATTGGTACGTAGATATGCATTAGTGGTGCATAAGGCACGACATCAAACTCGATTATAATTATACATCGCAAGGTGATCAGTCATGCGCTCCAAATTCATGGAGCGATATGATTGGTCGGATGCAGTAGATCAACGTAGGTGAAGGAGCTCAGTGTGAAGGACACTACTGGGAATCATGGGAAAGGATATGGAGGAGGAATGTAAGGTACTTGGAGGATTATTTAGTATTGAGGTCCTGCAACATGAACTCTGCAGTTATGTTTGCATATGTATGATATTTAGAAACATATCTGTATACATAATAAATAAATAAATAAATATATATATGTATATATATATATATATATATATATATATATATATATATATATATATATATATATATATATATATATATATATATTTATATATATAGATATATATATATATATACATACATATATATATATAAATATATATATATATATATATATATATATATATATATATATATATATATATATATATATATATATATGTATGTATATATATATATATATATATATATATATATCTATATATATAAAAATATATATATATATATATATATATATATATATATATATATATATATATATATATATATATATATATATATATATATATATATATATATAAATATATATATATATATATTATATATATATATATATATATATATATATATATATATATATATATATATATATATATATAAACACATATATATATATATATATATATATATATATGTATATATATATATATATATATATATATATATATATATATATATATATATATATATATATATATATATATATATATATATATTCTCCGTAGGTATGTGTGCATATACATACATACAGATACAGATGTTTATGCGCATATAGGTACATAGATATGTATATGACACGAATAAAACACTTGAAAATCAGCAGGGTTTCAATGTGCCATCCCCAAATGGACTTGCTGAAGAGGTAGATACCTTATACAGAAGATGATTTGCGAGTGGCGCCGTACACGTGATACGAGCGACATGTTGCATGTCCGCCTCCGTAGTGTAACCAGGTCAGCGCGCTGGACTATCGTACTGGAGGTCCCGGGTTCCATTTCTAGGGGGGTTAAATAAATATGCCATGTTTTCACTGTAATATTTACTCAATATTACCCTGGACTGGTACCTGAAGCGGAAGGCTGATCACCTTTCCTTCATGTGTTAGCGATCAAGATGACACTGCGTTTATACTTTGCAGTGCCCTATGCACCATTGGTGAATATAACATACTGGGGAGGTTACTGGGATAGGTATTGGGGTCCTGCTGCATGGCCTCGCGCCGGCCGTACACCCTGTAAGTGTAACTAGTACTAGCAGTAATACGACTTACACAAAGAAGGATAGTAAGGACTCCATGGTATATAGATTACAGGATACTAACTAGCACAAACAGAAGTATCAACTAATTTGCAAGCGGACCCTTATGCGTCATCAATAACAACCGATTGCTAACTAACCATCACGCCACTTACGTAGGTAGAGAGAATAGAATGCCACACAACTCTTTGCAAACATTCTTCGCCTCTTCCACATTCATGCGTCTCCTCGTACATACTCGACGATGATTTCCACTCCTGACCCGGCCGCTTACGAGTATTTAACATATGTACCTGATTGCACCAAGTTTTCCTCGGTCTTCCTCTGCTTCTTTTTCCAACTCCATTTGCCTCATATATTTCCTCACTCATACGTTCCACATGTCCAAACCTCAACACACCTTTCTTTATTTTATCGATAGTGCTTATCTCAGCCTTGTACTCTTTCCTTATTTCACCATTCGAACATCTATCAAACATCGATTTGCCTCACATTCGTCTGAGGGATCGTATTTCGACTCCATTCATCCTTATTTTGCCAACTCCATGCCTCACTTCCATACATAAGAGTTGGAACCAGGACTCCGTTGTGTACTGCCAGTTTAGCTTTCGCTGATAGGTTTTTAACGTCTTCGTAACTTTACTTTAACAAACGACAATTGACTAATATGTGCAAAAGAGGAGAGAAAGTTCATAAAATCAGTGAAATAGACAATGGAAGATATTTCATTTGACAGCCTACATAACTCGTTGCCGTAATGTCTGACCGCGGCAGGCGCTATTGCTGAAATATTCATTTAATATTATTATATTTTTAAGTTCACGGATGGGAACGCTGATACACGAATATATTAATTTCAATATTCTGAACTAAACCATCCAGTTTCCGGTAAGCGCTGGTTCAAATAACGCATAATGTTCGTGAATAATGCACCTTGTTCATACATACTACCCCTTTATGTTTTGTGTGTACTAACATTATGTCCAGTCAATTCAATTCCTGCCAGAGAAGTCCTCTCCGTCTGTCTATCTTTATTCCGCACAAATATACCAACGGTCCACTCGTACAATCTACATTTTTGTGAAAATATTTATTTTTATTAATGTGTATAATATTTAATGCCTTTAGGTGAAACACCACTTGACGTGGCTAAAAGACGAGGCCACCAGGAAATAGTGAAGTGCTTGGAGTTGGAAATATGCAGTAAGTATAATCCAGTAAATGTATTCTCAACCAATGGAATGTAAACATTTCCTACTAATTATACACCTGCACATAACATTCAGTAAGAGTATAGGCAGAATACTACATAACAATAGTATTTCAACATAACATTAGGTTTTTAGTACTACATAACATTAGTATACTTTTACTTCACATAACATTCAGTAAAAGTATAGGCAGCCTACTTGAATCTAGATTCGTGCATTTACTAGTAGATCATTTAGTAGTAGAAAAACATGTTTACAAAAAAAACAAACCGTACAAATAAAGTTATAAAAAGCAAAAACCTTTCCCGACCATTAGGGGATGTATTACAGGACATACATCTGCTGCGCCGACTAGCGCTACATGTGACCGATCCAACTGAAGTCGTATCATGTGAAGAATGTGTAGCTCTAAATGTATCGATACGTAATAATGTTCATTTTCTAAGTTTGTTCCACAAAATGTGTAAAATAGTGTATTCCATAATCTGGCAGAAGGATGTAGCTGTAGTTGCTATCCTTGTTTAGTTTTATTGAGATATGTTCATATAATAATACATAAAACAAATGACTTATTTCATTTCACAAGTTTGTTTTTGCTCTCCTGTAAAATTTGGTCTCAGACAGATATACCCCTTTGCCTTTACACTACCGATATAAACAAATATATATTTATATATATATATATATATATATATATATATATATATATATATATATATATATATATATATATATATATATATATATATATATATATATATATATATTGTAATAAAATACCTAGGTACCTACCTATACATTTCATTAAGTACCTAAATATAGTACAAATCTACCACCAGATGTCGCATGCGTCGCACTGAATAAACAAAAGACATCAGATAGAGAAATATAATATTGTGTCAGAATCAGAATCAGAAATATTGTAAAGATTAATTAAGAATAAACTTTTATTGTCGTTTCTTTATTTACAAAGCAACACATTGTTTATTTTATTTCAATACACCCACTTTACGAAGGAAAATATTACCACAATTTATATATATATATATATATATATATATATATATATATATATATATATATATATATATATATATATATATATATATTTATATATATACATATATATATATATATATATATATATATATATATATATATATATATATATATATATATATATATATATATATATATATATATATATATATATATATATATATATATATATATATAAATATATTAATATATATTTGTGTGTCACTGTTTTTAATTAAAATATGGACCGAAAAATAAGATATTTTTACGAAAATGAATAAATTCACAGTATAAAATCTAGTTCATATGAATTTGAGCTTAATTTGATTTTGATATACATATTTCTTCTCCTTCCTCTCTTTCATATCTACAAACAGTTTTCCAACTTGCACTCAGAGGTTTGGCTGGTGATCCCATTATACCGACTTGCTATTTGATCCTCAGAACGCAAGACGGCCGAGTCGGAGCAGAGAGTTAAGGAGCTGGAGGACGCCCTGACTGCCCGAGCCAGCTCCGCCCAAGCATCTCTGGAAAAGGTGCAAGCCGAACACGCTGAAACTCTGCAGCAACATCGCCAAGAGACGAGTACTAGTTCCAAATCAAATAAATATTTTGAAATATGTGAAGACTACTTTCCTACCTCCGGGCAAGAGGCTTTGCTGGTGATCCCATTATACCGACTTGCTATTTGATCCTCAGAACGCAAGACGGCCGAGTCGGAGCAGAGATTTAAGTAGCTGGAGGACGCTCTGACTGCCCGAGCCAGCTCCCTCTCGGCCCTGGAAAGGGTGCAAGCGGAACAGGCCCAAACTCTGCAGCAACATCGCCAAGAGACGGGTACTAGTTCCAAATCAAATTAATATTTTGAAATATCGCTCACTCCTTTCAAGAACGTCATAAATCAAAAAACTTGATTTTT
Source organism: Brachycentrus maculatus (assembly GCF_059751285.1). Classification (NCBI taxonomy): domain Eukaryota; kingdom Metazoa; phylum Arthropoda; class Insecta; order Trichoptera; family Brachycentridae; genus Brachycentrus; species Brachycentrus maculatus. Next base: position 73,169 of record NW_028281262.1, on the reverse strand, counting down.
CAGGAGAACGTTTTGAAAGTTAAAAGATAAAATGCAATGTATTAAAAATAAATATCAAGCCACTTATTAAACTTTTTACTGCGCAACAGATCTTTTGAGGTAAAACCTGAAGGTTTTTTCTCCATTCGAAAAATATTTAGTTTATTTAAAAAATTAACTAAACAATACATTTTCTTCAAAATGCAAAAACATCACTTTCTGCCCTGTAGCGGGTAAATATTAAGTTAAAAATATGCCACTTTTGCTGGGATATAGTACATTTTCTGGGCATTCTGAAAACATACACAACTGAAAATTGACGATTTTTGATTTATGACGTTCTTGAAAGGAGTGAGCGATATGTGAAGACTACTTTCCTACCTCCGGGCAAGAGGCTTTGCTTGTGATCCCATTATACCGACTTGCTGTTTGATCCTCAGAACGCAAGACGGCCGAGTCGGAGCAGAGAGTTAAGGAGCTGGAGGCTCAGACATTCTAGTCATTAAATGCGAGAAACTAAACATGATGTACAAATATTATACTCTGCGTTTCACTTTCGGGGAGTTGATTGGAATGTAATAATACGAGAATGAAATATGTATGTACGAAATGATATTATGAAAAAAACTGCTGAGACTGCCTGTGAAGTTTGGTTTTCACTAATTCTACATTTAATTGTTCCCGACGGGACACGAGTTTACACTTTGGAGTATTTGCGCTAAGCGCATCGACTCCATTTAGAAAATTGAATTTACTTCACTATCACTGTATTGAAGAAAATCAAAGCAAATACTTTTGTAGGGAAAGTGGCAAATTAAAAACCCCACGCGAAATCTAAGGGGAAAAACACTGCGCGAAGTTAAGTATTTCACTCTTCAGTATCACTATTATAATGCACTGCACTACACTACACCATACACTGCACTGCACTACACTACACCATACACTGCACTGCACTACACTGCTGAGAGAAATACATTTGTTAAGAATATATTATAATACATGCTTAATAAGTTCTTTATAATACATGTTGATATGAGAGGAATTTAAATATTTCAAGTTAACCTAAGCTGTAAAGAATAGTATGATTAGTTGGGAGGCGAGGCGAGGAGGAGGCGATCTGTGCTGCTGCTCGCCGGTCAGTCTGGAGGTCTCGCGCCGAACATTAGGTAAATAAAACACCAACTGTCACACTGTCGTTCAACGCACTCGAGCACAGAAAATGCGCAAGAAATATATATCAAAGATTAAAGAATCGTTTTTAGCGCAATGATATAGGGCTGCGTTCACATCGTTTGTAGTTTCTAGATAGACTGTACCTAAGAGGGATACACGTTCAAGGTCAAATATTAACGGGATTTCTGCAATAGTGGACTTTCCTAGAATCCGATGTAGGTGCGCTTACTAGTGACAAGTGCGAACATTTATTGTAACCAATCTCCCCAGATGGAGCATATGGACGCAGCGAGGCGCCTCGGAAGAAGGAGAAAACTAGGAAACAGACCCCGACAACGGCAACTTCTCCTAATAGGCCTACAAAGAAAGCAGGAGATAAAGGTAAACAATATATTGTCTTTACTGTGCTTTTGTGGATTTGCAGAAAGCGTATGACCGAGTTGATAGAACGAAGCTATGGAAGGTGTTATCTGAGTATGGGGTAAGCAGTAAACTTATCTTATAGCACTGCATGCATAAGGGTAAGTGGTTCATTTTCATCCTGGCTTAGCATCTCTAAAGGTGTTAAACAGGGATGTGTAATGTCACCGTGGCTGTTTAACCTATACATGGGTAATTGCATGAAAGAACTGAAAGATTTAAATGTTGGAGCTAGAATGAATAATTTGACTGTCTGTTGCCTTTTGTATCTGAGAGATGCTGTTCTTCTTGCCGATAGCAGAGAAGACCTGCAGGCGTTGGTGACAAAAGTGTATAATGTGTGCAAGGAAAGTGATTTATTGATGAATGTTAGCAAATTTAAGATAATGGTTTTTGAAAGAGAAGAATGCAGATCTGAATGTAAAATACTGGTAAACGGAGAGATTTTGGAACAGGTAGATGATTTCGTGTATTTGGGTAGTATGTTTTCTAGGGATGGAAAGATTGATAAAGACATAGAAAGGAGAGTGAATGCTGGGAACAAAGTGAATGGTGCACTGAAATCAGTTATAGCAAATAAAAACCTATCAGCGGAAGCTAAACTGGCAGTACACAATGGAGTTCTGGTTCCAACCCTTATGTATGGAAGTGAAACATGGAGTTGGCAAAAGAAGGATGAAAGTAGACAGAATGCAGTAGAAATGCGATCTCTCAGAAGAATGTGCGACAAAACGATGTATGATATATGTGCGAATAGTGAAATAAGGAAGGAATGCAAAGCTGAGAAAAGCATTATCGATAAAATTAGGAAAGGTGTGTTGAGATGGTTTGCACATGTAGAACGAATAAGTGAGGAAAGAACGGTAAAACAAATTTATGAGGCCAATGTTAGTGGTAAAAGAAGCAGAGGAAGACCGAGAAAAACATGGCACGATCAGGTATGCCAAATACTTGAAAGTGGTCAGGTTAGGAGTTGTAACAATCGGCGGGTATGTATGAGGAGATGCATGAACGTGGAAGAGGCGAAGGATGTTTGCAAGGACGGAGTGGTGTGGCGCTCTATTCTCTCTGCCTACCCCTGCGGGGAAGCGGCGTGATGGTTAGTTAGTTAGTTAGTTAGTTATATATTGTCTATTAATTGTTTATTTGTACTCGTATCGGGACAAAGTGAGAACGGAAAGTAGCGCAGAGAATAGGAGTACTCGCATTCGCGCACTATTATGACGCGCACTATTGCGAGGGTGTACAAACGTTCGTTCGCAAATACTGGATGCGCTCCACTCGGGAGTTAGTCGCGTTAAGATTTTTATCGGTATCTCAACATAGACGAAGAAGTCTGTGTGCCTGTCAAACCATGAAGGTAACCGTATTATTCGGCTTGGAAGAGTTGTTTTATTGGAACGTACTATACTGGAAACGTGTACTGGCTGAGTTGCATCAACAGCATCAATGATTTATTGGCTTTCTATTTAATTGTGATTTCACATTCCTTATATAAAATATAAGGAATTACGATCGATGTCTCAAAACTCCAAACAAATAACTTCACCATTCGAGACTTTCCATGAAACAATATGACGTGCTGTAAAGAGAAGAAAATTTCGTGCCAGGAAGAAAACATTTCCTTTTGAAGAGTTCTTCAGCAAGTGCTGGATTGGGGTGAAATCTATCCGTAAATATATGGATAACTTTTTATGTCTGGGCTCGCCTGTTGTCTGAACCATTTTCTCCCACATTCCCGAGGACAAAGGAATGGTCGGATAATAAGGCAGTGTAGCGCGACTCCCGTTTCTTTTCATCTTCTTCTCTGTATAGAGCTTCAGCTCATAATTCAAGGGTTAAAACCTGGCATAGGTTTGCTTTTCCCGCAGCGCTTTCTGCGTGGGATACTCCGGATAAGTAACTCCCGTTTCTTCTCTCTTCTTCCTCTCTGTGCCGCTCTTCTCCTAACTTAAGGCTTATAACCTGGCGTAGGTATGCTTGTCCACGTCGTCTTTTACGGCGGAATTATTTAACACGCGACTCTTACTGCAGGATGTAAGCGCGAGGCCCGACGCGATTTTAACCCCTCCTGAATCCCGATCTAAGTGTCAGTGACTGAATGTCCGAATCGAAATCATCTCTCCTGTACCCAAGTATGGGGCTTTATTGTGTTTTTTTTCTGATTAACTCGCCCTCAACTCCCTCTCGTTGGCCGGTGACGATCAGGTACACTCCTCCAAAATTAAGACCAGCCTCGGTGTCTCCAATGCCATTTAGGAAACTTTGATTGTATTTACACTACATTATAAAATATTTTTTAAATTTTTTTTTCTGGCAAATGACAATTTTAATGGCTTTTAAAGGCCGTGCCATAAAGCTTTCCCTATTACATACAATGTCTTTTTGTCAGTTAACCTGTCTCTCCCGGCGACATTGTTTTTTATGACCCAAACCTTTAAGTAAATTTTAGTTATTAAGAAAAGAAAGTATCGGGCCCTTCCGCTGGTTTAAAAGGAAATGCATATTTGTGCGAAGTAAAAATTATGGACCTTAAAATGTTTTTGCCGATTGATTATTTTGCCAGCTTTGTTGGTGGCCTGGGAGGATAAACGTGGATGCATCAAACATACCACGTCAACTATTTGAAGTTCATAAAAAATGTATGTGAAAAAATGGCACAGGAGTTGGTGGGAAAAACTCAATGGCCACAACGTGTGGACATAGGAGCTGTAAGGGTTCATGGTTGAAATCCATACTAGAATTTACGTCGAAAACCACAAAAATTACACTTCCGCATTAATCCGGACACAGAGAGAGTTATCAGAATGAATTGATAATTCACACATGCTATTAAGGGACCATGCTGCACCTTTTGATAGCTGTGATAGCTGTGTCTAGCCTGACATATATTCTCTTTAGCAGGTATTTCTCCGCTGATGCTGGCTGCCAAGGATGGGAACCTGGATGCAGTGGAAATCTTGCTGGAAGCGGGAGCACCAGTCAACGAAATAGATGGCAAAGGTAACCTACACTTTCATTCGCCGATATTGTAGTGTCCGGTTACCAGTGTGAGTGCACTGACGCATGTCCCCGTCCCCGGCTACAGGCCTCTCTGTACATGTATGTCCTCGGTTACAGGTCGGAGTGCTCTGGTGTATGCGACCGAAGGGGGTCATCTCGAGGTGATCAGGGCCCTGATAGCGGCAGGGGCGAGGGTAACTCAGATTGGTAAGAATAAGGTTCGTAACTTTACTCTCATCAATTTATAATAATAATTCTATATGGTTAGTTTAGTTAGTTAGTTAGTCAGTATTGGAATACGTATAAAAAGTATCATTTTTACTTCTTCCTAGCTCCATCCCAATGTATAGTCTTTGTAGAACGTTGGGTCAGCTCTCCTCATCCTTGGGTTGTAGGTCCTTCTGTTATTGACAACGTCACCTAAGCCATGGCTTTGGAATACGTAATCTTTCTGTTGCATTCTTGAATTTTTTGGTCTTCCTCTCTAGATGTTTATTTAGGAAGATCCTCGGCAATTACCTGGTTCGTAATGTGATCAGGTTCTCGGCGTTCTATTAGCTCACCCTACCATAGATTGCCTTTCTTCTACCTTAATATTGATGCTTATCATACCCAGACTTCCATGAATGGGCGAATTACGTATTTTATCTTTGCGTGACGTTCCAGCTGACCATCAAAGCATTCGCATTTCAGCAGTTTCTAGTTATGTAGAGTAGGGTCTACACATGGTGCAGCGTTTGGAGCCATAGAGAAGTGAGGGTCTGACGATTGTTTGGTACTTTTTCCTTAAGCTTGGCTGGCATTTTTGAGTCACAAAGGACTGCGGTCACGGATCGGAGCTTCATCCGCCCACACTAATTAGGGGCCACTATGGCAGGGGCCTCGCACACCCTCCATCCTCATGTATTAGTGACCGTAGATATTTGAAGAAGTCGCATTCACCTGTATTGGGAGGATGGCAGCGTTTACAATAATTACAATTTACAATAATTATAATATTTTACTTCGTTTACATAATACATACTAATGTCTATTTTCAGTAAAATGACTTGGCACGGGCATGCTCCGGTGTGGAAATTCCAAACGAATTCGTAAGCAAGTCATATTTCCACTGTCCGTAATTATTCAATCTTACGAGGAAATAAGAACAAAGGGTGAAGAACATCTCCGTATGGAGGGAACATATTACTGGAGCGGATAATATAGTAACATCCCGACAGCCAGTCGGCAACAGCCGACGTAGCGCCGCTAGATGCACCAACAGTGGGCCTTATTGGGACCTCCAGCATAGCAGAGGATAGGAACCTCGGAATGTGTCAACGTTGTACTACCCCCTCAATAAAGACCGTTGTCACTTTCGGGGGCGGTCTTCGCCATAACCGAGGTGCAATAGAATAAGATAAGGCCGCTCGCTGTAATCCTTGATTAGTCGGCCACCGCTGTCCGCTAATGGTCGAGCGAGGGGTCACCTACCGTAATAAATCACATTTCTCAATATCACCCACCGCTTGCGTTTACTCTCTCCATCTCCCGACTCAACCCGACCCTTACTATTTGTCTAACGCTCGTGCACTCAAGGAGCATCGCACTTCACCCGGAGGGGCTGTATGGGCATTTGCGGTGTCATTGGGCTACCGCTCATGCACTCAAGGAGCATCGCACTTCACCCGGAGGGGCTGTGTGGGCTTGTGGTAGTATTTTACGAAAATGCAGCTTTATAAATTGTACAAATTTATTATTTTACACGGTGCCGTTTGGCTACCGCACACGCATCTTCTTCTTCTTCTCTAGCCTTCTGTCCTGTACTGCTGGATATAGGCCTCTTTCGTTTCCTTCCATTTCCTTCGGACGGATGCTGTATGCAACCATTTTGTACGTCCCACAGCGGTTGTCGGACCATTTTTTGAGGTCTTCCAACGCCTCTTTTATTTTCCCAAGATCCCTTGCGCTCCATAGGTAGGCTTACCATAATTATGAACCTCTAAACCGGGGCAGGTAGGGGAAAAAACATTGGAACCTCTTATAACGAGCATAATTCGTTCCAGCATCTTACTCGTTAAGCGAAAAACATTTCCCATGGAAATCATAATTGCGAAAACACGCTCCAAAGGTGCTGAAGTCCCGGGCACAGAACATATGTGTAATTTAATAAGATAAGGCGAATCAGTCAAAATGTTTGAATAATTGGACCCATTTATCGTTTGGGTCGTCGTTAAACTCCATTCTTCATTTTTTATGCAAAAAAGCATTCATCTTAAATTAAATTATCAGTATACAGTCCTTGCGCAAACCGGGACGACACCTAAACCGGCCGGGACACCGGGACTCGTGTCTGAAACCGGGACAATCCCGGTCAAACAAGGATGTATGGTAAGCCTATCCATAGGGCACTGCATCATTCTTTTCTCAAGAAAGTGACTCCTGGGATGTTGACGCTCAGCTTTCCTTTTATTCCTCTTGTGGTACCTCACTATCACTACCAGCAATGAATGGGATCCTAGATTTGTGCATCCTGTTGACATGGTCTCTCCAAAATATTATCCTTACTCCTCCGATAATGTTGTCAAACTCGATAGCCACGACACTACGCTGGCAGAGTTATTTAAACACATTTCTTGGTTACTTTTCCTCAAACCTTGAAGTCTGTACTTTCTCAGCATTTCTTCTCCATGTTATATAATGGATAAATTGAAACGTTGTGTTTCACTCTCGCTGCTCCCTGATAGTGTGTGAAGAAGACGTGTATTTACCAGTGCTTACTATCGGTTATTTTATTATTATTTTATTTTTAAGACTTTTTGTTTGTATTCATTGGTGTATTTTCATATAAGATACTGTATATATGTATTATGCTAAAGGCATTAACCGTTGAATAAATAAATAAATAACTTTTTTATCGAGTATTTGAAATTCCAACCCACCTGCCTTAGTTTGCTGGATAGTGGTCATCTCGACTGCATCCAGTCTACTCTCATCCTTCCCAAACCATCCTAACCCGCCTTCCTTAGTTTGCTGGATAGTGCTCATCTCAGCCTTGCACCCTTTCCTTATATCACCATTGGAAGATCTACCATACATGGTCTTGCCGCACTGGGAGATGGCATACCGACTGCATCCAGTCTACTCTCATCCTTCCCAAACCATCCCAACCCGCCTTCCTTATATTGCTGGATAGTGCTCATCTCAGCCTTGCACCCTTTCCTTATATCACCATTGGAACATTTACCATACATGGTCTTGCCGCACTGGGAGATGGCATACCGACTGCATCCAGTCTACTCTCATCCTTCCCAAACCATCCCAAGCCACCTTCCTTAGTTTGCTGGATAGTGCTCATCTCAGCCTTGCACCCTTTCCTTATATCACCATTGGAAGATCTACCATACATGGTCTTGCCGCACTGGGAGATGGCATACCGACTGCATCCAGTCTACTCTCATCCTTCCCAAACCATCCCAACCCGTCTTCCTTAGTTTGCTGGATAGTGCTCATCTCAGCCTTGCACCCTTTCCTTATATCACCATTGGAACATCTACCATACATGGTCTTGCCGCACTGGGAGATGGCATCCCGACTGCATCCAGTCTACTCTCATCCTTCCCAAACCATCCCAAGCCGCCTTCCTTAGTTTGCTGGATAGTGCTCATCTCAGCCTTGCACCCTCTCCTTATATCACCATTGGAACATCTACCATACATGGTCTTGCCGCACTGAGAGATGGCATCCCGACTGCATCCAGTCTACTCTCATCCTTCCCAAACCATCCCAAGCCGCCTTCCTTAGTTTGCTGGATAGTGCTCATCTCAGCCTTGCACCCTTTCCTTATATCACCATTGGAACATCTACCATACATGGTCTTGCCGCACTGAGAGATGGCATCCCGACTGCATCCAGTCTACTCTCATCCTTCCCAAACCATCCCAAGCCGCCTTCCTTAGTTTGCTGGATAGTGGTCATCTCAGCCTTGCACCCTTTCCTTATATCACCATTGGAACATCTACCATACATGGTCTTGCCGCACTGAGAGATGGCATCCCGACTGCATCCAGTCTACTCTCATCCTTCCCAAACCATCCCAAGCCGCCTTCCTTAGTTTGCTGGATAGTGGTCATCTCAGCCTTGCACCCTTTCCTTATATCACCATTGGAACATCTACCATACATGGTCTTGCCGCATTGAGAGATGGCATCCCGACTGCATCCAGTCTACTCTCATCCTTCCCAAACCATCCCAACCCGCCTTCCTTATATTGCTGGATAGTGCTCATCTCACAGACGTCACAAGGTCCAATTGACTCAAGCCTCGTGACCTTTTCAAGCGTCGTCAATACGTCGTATGGTTGGTTGGGCAGACAAAAGCGAATAATGACTTTACGAATAAAGTCATCTTCGGCGATGAGGCACCCGTTCACCCGCATTTGGGCAAATAATAATCCAGTAGTGACGGTTGGAAAGGCGATGCATCCTCAAAAAGTGTTTAACCGGAAGGGCCGGTGCTAAAATAAAACGCGAGTCCCGGTGTTGGGTAGTCACTACACAATTTAAATCGAAATTTGCGATTTTAAATTGAAAAAAAAACGTACATTCACAGCTCATCTCCTTAATGAATTATAAATGAAGTCAAAAATTATAATAAATTAGATTTATTTGCTGAAAATATTTAAAAAAAAACACCTGGAAACGCTCACGGAACAAGCACAAGTCCACTCTTGTCGGAAGCTCAAGAGCTACTCACCGCTAGCCAGAGAACATTGAGATCCTCACGCTTGTATGGTGCAAGTATTCAAGAGTGAGATACGAATATAGCGTTGCGGTTCCCGTATATTCTTCACGCGCTGTTTATACGCGAATTTGTTTCCGATATTCACAAAATACCATGTGATTCGACACCGTTAGACTTCTGTCCTTGGGGATTTTTAAAGTAAAAAGTGTGCATCAATAAGCCTAGAACAATTCAAGTGCTAAAAGATGAGATAATTCGGCACGTTAACGCCATTGAACCTTGAGGTAATTGATTATGCCTCGGTGTCATTGAAAATATGGAGGTACGCCACCAAAACCGTGGCGAGCATTTATCCGTCATAGACGTCATATATTTATATTATAATAAAAATAATGTAATTCTTTGAAAACGTTTTTATTTATTTATTATCCTCAATTTACACCGTGCGTAATGGTCGGACCACCCTTTACTTTCATGTAATTATATTACGGAGGGTTATTAAAATTCTCAGCTCGTATCTATCGTATTTTATATTGATATTCTCATTTTACAGCCGAGTTGTAGTAAATACACATTACCGGGAGGGGAAGGATAAGAACGAACCCAAAAAATACAACACGCCCCGATTCGGTGGACGCTCCGATCATTACTGATTGCGTACACTATCGGAACGCCGCCTTATCGGATGACATTTGCATCAGATTTAATGTTGCCATACATACAGATTTTAGGCTGCCGTTACAGATGAAAGATTTTACTCTTAGGGCGTTTGTCCCCTACACGGAATTACACGGAATTTTACCGTCCGTCACGTCAGTTTTCAGTTTTCAGCGTTTCAAAACGATCATTGGCTTGTGCTTTTGTCCATCTTTCTTCGGATCGGTGCGTGAACACGTTGCGGGTAAATTCGATCACGCGGAACTGTCGTAGTCGCTTTTATTTTTCAAGACCGGACTGGTAGTGGACAAGCGCCCTAAGGTAGTACTTTTAGTTTTATACAGATTTTTGGTATATGATAAAACAGAAGAATGAACATATCGCTCACTCCTTTCAAGAACGTCATAAATAAAAAAACTAGATTTTTCAGGAGAACGTTTTTAAAGTTTAAAAATATAATACAATGTATTAAAAATAAATATCAAGCCACTTATTGAACTTTTTACTGTGCAACACATCTTTTTTGGTGAAACCTGAAGGTTCTTTCTCCATTTAAAAAATATTTAGTATATTTCAAAAATAATTAAACAATACCTTTTCTTCAAAATGAAAAAAACAATACTTTCTGCCTAGTAGCGGGTAAATATTAAGTTGAAAATATGCCGCTTTTGCTGGGATATAGTACATTTTCTAGGCATTCCGAAAACACGCACAACTGAAAATTGACGATTTTTGATTTATGACGTTCTTGAAAGGAGTGAGCGATATGTATAGATTCGAGCGTGCTTAACCTTCCCCTCATGGTGATATGTATTTACTACAAACCGAGTTTAAAATAAGAATATCAATATAAAAGATACGGGTTCAGATTTTTTTGTATTCCTCTGTAATATAATCACGTATTAAATGAAAGTATTGTTATATAAAATAATTCATTTGCAGCGACGGAAATAAATGAATTGTAAGATAAATCGGAGATAGGATCACGAATACACAGACGTTTCTCAGAGTATGCGTGCGTGCCGCACTTTACGTACACGCGCACGCGGCTTCATAATGTTTCGGACGATCTCATTTTAGTTGCTTGCAAGACGCCATCTGGGATGGTTGTACCGCTACACTAGCTGCGGCGGATACTTACGATGCATTTTTTTTTCTTTTTTAGGTACTTACCAGAGCTAACATTACAACATTGATAAATTTCAACTTCAACTATGGTCAATAATAGCAAAATTTAGGAATACTCACATTTTCCCCGTTTTTAAATGACATTTTCATATGGCGTACAAAACACATATCACCGGAACGCGCGGAAGTTTTTAGCATCGTAAGGGAAGGGTTAACATTTGATAATAAGTAGGTGAGCTTTTGTTTTATATTGGGGTGCGTTATTTCTTATTGGGTAGGGTACTTTTTTGTCTTGTCATGGAACATTACGCAATTTACGTAAGTTTTTCAATAACTTTATTAATTAGTTAAAAAAAAAGAATTTTTTTACTGATTTTGGGTTATTGATTCTATACAGATTTCTAGACTGTTTGATTCAGATGTTTTGGTTTGGCATATGGCAACACTGGTCGGTCGCCGGTGACATTGCCGGTCGGTGTCGTGGCGATCTGGTGTCGGTATAAACTTTAGTCATAGGACATTTCTGCGGATGTAAATATATCGAGAATACTCCATGTAAAATGTTCGGCGCACCTTCGCCGACAGCGCGGACATCGTGTACTAAATTCATTCAAATTCACGAACATTTTGTTTTTTCCGAGTGATTTGACAGCTTTGCGGACATTTTAAAAACAACGTTTGGACTTAGTTTAACCTTCGACACTTAGATTGCGTCTAAAAAAGGCGCTCAGAATAATGTACATTTGTAAGGTGTACTCGATCGAAGCGATCAAGACCGATTCTAGGAGCGGATTAAGGCTTCGAAGCGATATTTAATACGCAATTTGGAACCAGATCCTCTTCCGCGCGGCGCGTCCCGCGAATGGAACGTGTAAAGGAACGAAGAAGAGGATTTCTAGAGGAGGACAGTATTTTTTTACGAATAAAGAAGATGGCGGACTCGTGGCAGATTTGGGTGATCCTCCCCGCGTATTTGGCGGCGTCTCTCGTCGTGTTCGACAAGGTGTACTCCACCTCGGACATGGTGGTGGACGAGGAGTTCCACCTGCCGCAGGGGCGCGCCTACTGCGAGGGCAACCTGTCGCACTGGGAGCCCAAGCTGACCACGCCGCCGGGGCTGTACGCGCTGTCCGCCGCGCTGGGCCCCGCGCTGGGCTGCGGGCCCTACGCGCTGCGCCTGACCAGCCTGCTGGCGTCCTGCGTGTCCGTGCGCGCGCTGTGGGCGCGCGGGCGCGCGCAGCTCGCGCTGCTGCCGCCGCTGTACATGTTCGCGCACCTGTACTACACGGACGCGGCCGCGCTGGCGCTGCTGCTGGCCGCGCTGCGGGCGCGCCGGCCCGGCGCCGCGCTGGCGCTGGCGCTGGCCGCCGCCGCCGTGCGCCAGACCAACGCCGTGTGGCTGGCGGGCGGCGCGGCGCGCGCGCTGCTGGCCGCGCTGCCCGCGCGCCCGCCGCGCTCGCCGCGCCGCGCGCTGGCCGCGCTGGCGGCCGCCTTCCGCCGCGCGCCCGCCGCCGCCGCGCTGCTGGCGCCCGCGGCCGCGCTGGGCGCGCTCGTGCTGCGCACGGGCTCGGCCGTGCTGGGCGACCGCGCCGCGCACCGCCCGTCGCTCAACCTGCCGCAGCCGCTGTACTTCTGCCTGTTCTACGGCGCGTTCGCGGCGCCCGGCCTGCTGCGCACGCTGCGCGAGGACGCGCGCGCGTGCCTGGCGGGCGCGCGCGTAGCGCTGCTGCAGCTGGCCGCGTGCGCGCTGGTCGTGCGCCTCAACACGGCCGCGCACCCCTACCTGCTGGCGGACAACCGCCACTACGCGTTCTACGTGTGGAACCGCTTCTACGGGCGCTACTGGTGGGCGCGCTACGCGGCCGTGCCGCTGTACGTGTACGTGGCGCGCAGCGTGTGGCGCCGCCTGCGCGCCGGCAGCGACGCCGCCTTCGTGGCGCCCTTCGCGCTCTGCGCGCTGGTCACGCTGGTGCCGCAGCGGCTGCTGGAGCCGCGCTACTTCCTCGTGCCCTACGTGCTGCTGCGCCTCGAGCTGCCCGCGGACCGCGCCGACGCGCTGCTGGAGACGCTCTGGTATCTCGCCATCAACTGCCTCACCTTCTACATCTTCTTCACCAAAGAGATACACTGGCCCGACTACGATAAAGTTCAACGCTTAATATGGTAAAAGGGTTTAATACAATATTCTACTAGATGTGTGTACGTCAGGACAGAAGAGCGCCACAGCGTTCCATCCTCTCTGCCTACTGTTGGTAGTAGACTACTAAGAAGGATGAGATCGGAGGGCAGGGTCCATTGAAACGTGCCTGCGTGTACATAGTTAGGCCGTAATGAGACGCGTGTAGTGCAGTGAAATATTCCGACGCCATGGTTGCCGGGTTGCCATGCCTGGTCGATAGAGTGGTTGTTATATCCACTACACTAAGTGTAAAAACAACAACAAAAACACTCCAATTTTGTAAATATTTTATTTTTAAACAGCACATATGTTATTATTTATGAAACATTTAAATGTAAATATATTTTTTCAAATAAATAAGTACTTTTAATGACTTTTTTTCTTAACATATACACTACAACAGCTAATATATATAAATATACCTATTTATATATATACATATATATACATATATATACATATATATACATATATATACATATATATATATATATATATATATATATATATATATATATATATATATATATATATATATATATATATATATATATATATATGTATATATGTATATATGTATATATGTATATATGTATATATGTATATATGTATATATGTATATATGTATATATGTATATATGTATATATGTATATATGTATATATGTATATATGTATATATGTATATATGTATATATGTATATATATATATATATATATATATATATATATACTGTATATATATATATATATATATATATCGCTCACTCCTTTCAAGAACGTCATAAATCAAAATACTTGATTTTTCAGGAGAACGATTTTAAAGTTTAAAAATAAAACATAATGTATTAAAAATAAATATCAAGCCACTTATTGAACTTTTTACCGTGCAACAGATCTTTTTAGGTAAAACCTGAAGGTTTTTCTACATTGCACAACTGAAAATTGTCAATTTTTGATTTATGACGTTCTTGAAAGGAGTGAGCGATATATATATATATATATATATATATATATATATATATATATATATATATATATATATATATATATATATATATATATACATATATATATAAATGTAATAAATTCTTCTTAAACTTTATAAAATAAAATAATAAAAATTATACATTCGTACTTCGCTGTACGGCCTAGACACGTTCCAAAGCCATACAAGGAATCAATTATTCCAATACAATACAAATTCATACCAATCCAATGGGGTCGGTTCCAAATTTGTTCAATACGTGACATGGTTTATCATTCAAAATGCATTTTATCTTTTTATTTAATTTAAATAAAAAATACATACATAATAAGTACAAACATTTGTAGGTAAAATAATAACAGACTCCGAAAACTAACAATAATAATAATAATAAATAATAAAGCCCTTATCCGCACCCCAATGGTGCATAGGGCACTGTGTCATATTAACGCAGTGTTATCTTGATCATTTACACATGAAGGAAAGGTGATCAGCCCTCCGCTTCAGGTACCAGTCCAGGGTAATATTGAATAAATATTACAGTGAAAAAATTACTAATATTTATTTTACCCCCCTTGGGAATCGAAGCCAGGACCTCCAGAACGGTAGCCGAGCGTGCTGACCATTACACTACGGAGGCGGACAATAATATATATAAACGAAAATGAAACAACTTCCTGTAACATAAAATATGCGTATGTATACATTTTGTCCGCCTCCGTAGTGTAATGGTCAGCACGCTCGGCCACCGTTCCGGAGGTCCCGGGTTCGATTCCCAAGGGGGGTAAAACAAATATAAGTGATTTTTTCACTGTAATATTTATTCAATATTACCCTGGACTGGTACCTGAAGCGGAGGGCTGATCACCTTTCCTTTATGTGTAAACGATCGAGATAACACTGCGTTTATATGACGCAGTGCCCTATGCACCATTGGGTGCGGATAAGGGTTTTTTGTTTAGTTACAAACGAAAACTGGACTCGATGGCGTATAGACGATTTGAGTGAGGGAACTCAGGCTGAAGGACATTATATATTCATTTGGCGTTTCATTTTTAGAACTCCATTTTAATTTATGTATCAATTTTAAATCAAACACATATTTTTCGAGTCTATAAAGTTGTATTTTATAAACAAAATGACACTGTGACAATTGTTTCGCCTTGTTAGGGCATTATCGAACGAATGCGTCACAAATATCATGAATCAAACGAAAGAATTGTCATAATATTAATTTTTTATGTGTTTTTGTTAATAAAATACAACTTTGCGTTTGATTTGGAAATAATACATAAGCTGAAGGACATTACGGCTCTGGGAACGGAAACCAGGGGGGATTAGTAGGAAGAGCAGAGCAGCATCGATGGCCGCTCGGTGTGGCATACCCAAACGGGTATGCCACACCGAGCGATATTCAATAATGTCCGCAAATGATTTGTAGATATTGCGATCCCCATACTTCTTATTACTAGCACCAAAGGTCAAATCCTTACATTTCACCATTTATTTGATAATGTCTCAACAAAGATGAAGAAGTTTGTCGAGATGACGATACAAAAGCCTGGATGGTCGCGGGAATTCCGTCGGCTGGTTCGAGTGATCACGCAAACAAATCTAATAACAGGCATAGTAAAATTTTTAAACTTTACAGAGTATGTATTTCTCAATTTGCGGTTCGTAAGCCCTGCAAATGCCCCGGGACCTCCAGTACGGTAGCCGAGCATGCTGACCATTACACTGTGGAGGCGGACGAATTTATATACATATATATATATATATATATATATATATATATATATATATATATATATATATATATATATATATATATATATATATATATATATATATATATATATATATATATATATATATATATATATATATATATATATATATATATTATATATATATATATATTATATATATATATATATATATATATATATATAAATATATATACATATTTATATATAAAGAGCTTCCAAGAATTTGAGTACTATGGTTGTCAATAATGGGTAGAATTGGTGAATGTTACACGTGTGTAAAGTGGTCACACAAACCAGCCTATGACGGTTGTCAAATAATAATAATAATAAATTTGGATAACTTATATAGCGCCATTTTCGTAAAAAAAATACCTCAAGGGCGCTTCACGGTGAATGAATTGGGGAAAGTATTATGGTGGAAATGATTTAGCAAAGAAATCGCTCACTCCTTTCAAGAACGTCATAAATCAAAAATTGACAATTTTCAGTTATGCATGTTTTCGGAATGCTCAGAGAATGTACTATATCCCAGCAAAAGCGGCATATTTTTAACACAATATTTACCCGCTACAGGACAGAAAGTGTTGTTTTTGCATTTTGAAGAAAAGGTATTGTTTATTTATTTTTTTAAATATACTAAATATTTTTCAAATGGAGAAAAAATATTCAGGTTTTACCTAGAAAGATCTGTTGCGCAGTAAAAAGTGCAATAAGTGGCTTAATATTTATTTTTAATACATGGTATTATATTTTTAAACTTTAAAAACGTTCTCCTGAAAAATCAAGTATTTTGATTTATGACGTTCTTGAAAGGAGTGAGCGAAATGTGTTTTTAGTCTTTTTCTAAAGATCATCTCACTCTCACTATTTCTAACCATTGGTGGAAGAGCATTCCACGCCGTCGGTCCTGCAACAGCAAAGGCACGCTCGCCAAATTTAGTGCATTGGTTGCGAGCCGGTAAGATCACTTTGCCCATTGCAGATGTTGTAGCCGATCGAAGCGTGAGACGTCTACCAACCAATTCATCTGGAATACACAGTCAAAGCCCCGTAAATGCCCAGATTTCCACATTCTTCTTCATCTCTGATGAGATGTCAAAAAATAATAAATGTACATATATCGTTACGTTAAATTTGATAAACTATAGGATTTATATAAATATTTTTTTTTTGAATATTTGCGAATGAATTTTCAAACAAAGATACTCATATCGCTCACTCCTTTCAACAACGTCATATA
This sequence comes from Brachycentrus maculatus, assembly GCF_059751285.1. Lineage (NCBI taxonomy): Eukaryota > Metazoa > Arthropoda > Insecta > Trichoptera > Brachycentridae > Brachycentrus > Brachycentrus maculatus. The sequence continues at coordinate 55,910 of NW_028281262.1, read as the reverse complement.
TCAAAAATCGTCAATTTTCAGTTGCGCATGTTTTCGGAATGCCCAGAAAATGCACTATATTCCAGCAAAAGCGGCATATTTTGAACTTAATATTTACCCGCTACAGGACAGAAAGTGTTGTTTTTGCATTTTGAAGAAAAGGTATTGTTGAAAAAGGTACTGCCTCTCTTCATCAATCCGCTGTATAATATGGAAGAATAAACTAACTAACCATCACGCCGCTTCCCTGCAGGGGTAGGCAGAGAGAATAGAGTGCCACACCACTCTGTCCTTGCAAACATTCTTCGCCTCTTCCACGTTCATGCAACTCCTCATACATACCCGCCGATTGTTACGACTCCTAACCTGACCACTTTCAAGTAGAATATGGAAGTCTGGGGATTTACGGGTGCTGACGACCGTCATAGGCTGGTTTAAGTGATCACTTTACACACGTGTAACATTCACCAATTCTACCCATTATTGACAACCATACTACTCAAATTCTTGAATAAAATAATAAAATAAATAATATTAAAAAAATATGAAAATAACTCCTGTAATTGGAGATAATCCAGACTTTGTGAACAGTATTTGGACACACTCAAAATGTTGTCAATGTGAGTTAGCCCGCGCCGCGTGCGGGTGACTGGCAATCAGAACAAATCGTCTCTGGACCGTTTGGCCCGCGGCCCACGGTCGGCTAGATCCACTTGACTTGCTGCGGCGCCGGCTGCGGCGGGTCCCCGGACTCCGCTCTCCTGGTGAGCGCGCTCGCCAGGGGACGCTGGCAGTGCGGGGAGGCCAGGGAGGGGAAGTGCTGCCGATAGCAGGAGTAGCTGATGGCCAGACCCAGCGCCGAGCCCACCACCACGTCTGGAACCCGACACCACAACTTGTATATACTTGTACATACATATCGCTCACTCCTTTCAACAAACGTCAGAAATCAAAAATCCAGAATGCCCAGAAAATGTACTATATCCCAGCAAAAGAGGCATATTTTTAACTTAATATTTACCCGATACAGGGCAGAAAGTGTTGTTTTAGCATTTTGAAGAAAATGTATTGTTTAATTTTTTTTTTAAATATACTAAATATTTTTCAAATGGAGGAAAAACCTTCAGGTTTTACCTAAAAAGTTCTGTTGCACAGTAAAATGTTCAATAAGTGGCTTGATATTTATTTTTAATAAATTGTATTATATTTTAAAAACGTTAAAAACGTTCTCCTGAAAAAGCGGATTTTTTAATTTATGACGTTCTTGAAAGGAGTGAGCGATATGTAAAGAAAACACATCATTTATATCTCTATAATATATGTATATATAACAGAAAGATACTACAAGACACACCGGGTAAGGACAGTATTTTGTAAGGGGTCCCTTATGTGACTGCGACCATAAAAGGTCTATTGCGACCTCCCTCTGTGTCATAGCTCACTCTCAAGACCTGCGCGAGTCGTGTAGCTCCGGTGGCTGGAGCTTCACCTTCTCCGAGTCCAGTATGTGACTCCACTTGACAATAACGCGGACGGGCGTTTGGCCATCCTCCATACAGGATCAGCTGATAGGGACAGTCAGGGTTCCTCGGGAGAGTGTTCACCTTGCCAGTGGTGGTGGTAGTCGCAGGTGCGGGACAGCGCCACGGCGAGCGCTGCGCAGAGCGGGCTTATCGCAAGCAGCAGGAGGGCCCCGCGGCCGCGCCGCCCGCTCCACACGCGCAGCTTGCCCATGCTCCACCAAGACATGAAGCCGAGCGAACAGAACGATACTGGAAAGGAAACAGTCCTATGTTTGTTTTGTTCTTAACCGGTTAACTGCCAAAAGCGTCTTAAGACGCATAATTTCCTCTGTAGGCCAGACATTCTGGCCCGTATGATTCTAGTAGGCAGCTCCGCGGGCCACAATGTCTGGCCCGGCGCAGGTATAACTTTAATCACTGATCTCTCTATCATCCGAGTATATTCTACCAACAAATATTTCAGATAAATACAGTTTAACTAACATGGTCATACGCCATAACATGCCAGACAGAGTGTCCCAAAATTAGGGAATATGACATAAATTAAGCCCTGAAGAGGGCAACAGGTTGTTGCCGAAACTAGTTGGTTAATAAAAATGTGAGTGGACCAGAACACAAAGTCTTTTTACTTCTCAAAATAATGTATCAATATGATCCACAAGGTAAATGCTTTCAATATTCAAAACCAAAATATTTATTTTAACCGGATCCACGCGGCTCGCATAACCGTATGTGTTTTCACAAAACATTCCCCGTACGCGGCTGACATAACCGTTTGTGTTTTTACTTTGCTCCAAGTTTCGAACCTCAGTTCAACTTGGAGGGATTTTTTCATGGTGTGGAACTTTGGATAAAATAATACGTCAATCCTTGGCCTTATGACATCTGTTGAAATATCTGACTAATAATTTGTAACATCACAAGGATAAATAAAAGAACAGATCCCTGATTTCTCTTGCGGTCGGTAATTAGTCCGCGCTATAATCATGCCCTATATTTGTCTCACTCTCGACGCTACCCTTGCCAGTGGGTAAGAGTGACACACGATGCGTGCTTTGATTTATTTATGTTACGATCTAATTTGTTTATATTACAATATATTTCAAGAATAATGTGACACACGTGTATTATAGAGTACCAAAAAGGCACAATGAATCCCATTGAACGTTTTTGTTTAGGAAAATAAATCGTTTCTTAACTAAATACATGATAAAAGTAATCATTTAAAAAACGGCGAAATACCGCCGCACACGGGCGTCTCTCAGGAACAAAGTGAACGCGGTTAAAAGGTTAATGGTAGAAAAACGTCGCTTTTTTTGATCAGAGTAGCTGATCAGTTATGAGAAAAAATGGTCAGAGTGGAAAAGGTTAAGGAGCTGAAATGGGATGTTTCGAAGCATCCACCTTACTCACCTAATTTAGCCCCTTCCGATTCCCACATTTTTTAATCATTACAAAATTAAAATGGAAAAAAAAAACAACACAGGAGGTGAAAACAGCACTAGACACGTTCTTTGCATCCAAACCCGAAAGTTTATATTCAAATGGGATTATAAAGTTGACAGAAAGACGGAAGAAAGTCATTTAAAATAAATGGAAATATGTAATTGACTAAATTAACCGGCTAACTGCCAAGAGCGTCTAAAGACGCATAATTTTCTGTGAACGGAGCGCCGCTCATACGAAAATTGCGTCTTAAGACGCGCCGTTTTGAATGGGCTTTTACTAAAGAAAATCAATTATTTAAAATGTACAAATATATTGAAAGCATAGTGACATCTATTGAGAATATCTTTGCATACTTAGAATTGAAACATATTTTGTTTTTACCACTTTAAACGTAAATTAAGGAGAGCTTTGTCGTCGGAACAACAGGTTTGTCGAATAATCCCCGAGTTGCCGTCACTGCCCAATCTGATGACAGTGATTTTAGTGTCCATTCTGAAGATTTGAATTTTTTTAAATCATAGTGTGTGTGTGTATACTTTTAATATTAAACTAACATAAACAATTACTTTTGACATATCGCTCACTCCTTTCAAGAACGACATAAATAAAAAAACCTGATTTTTCAGGAGAACGTTTTTAAAGTTTAAAAATATAATACAATGTATTAAAAATAAATATCAAGCCACTTATTGAACTTTTTACTGTGCAACATATCTTTTTAGGTAAAACCTGAAGGTTTTTCCTCCATTTGAAAAATATTAAGTTTATTTAAAAAAATAATTAAACAATACATTTTCTTTAAAATGCAAGAACAACATTTTCTGCCCCGTAGCGGGTAAATATTAAGTTAAAAATATGCCTCTTTTGCTGGGATATAGTACATTTTCTGGGCATTCCGAAAACACGCACAACTGAAAAATGTCAATTCTTGATTTATGACGTTCTTGAAAGGAGTGAGCGATATAATTAAGTTTTCATATTTTCGACGAAAAATTTTGTGACAACCCTGCACCATGAACAATTAATTTTATGGTTATGGATTGGCAAAAGAAGGATGAAAGTAGACTGAATGCAGTTGAAATGCGATCTCTCAGAAGAATGTGCGACAAAACGATGTATGATAGATGTTCGAATAGTGAAATAAGGAAGGAATGCAAAGCTGAGATAAGCATTATCCATAAAATTAAGAAAGGTGTGTTGAGATGGTTTGGACATGTGGAACGAATGAGTGAGGAAAGAACGATAAAACAAATTTATGAGGCGAATGTAATTGGGAAAAGGAGCAGAGGAAGACCGAGAAAAACATGGCACGATCAGGTATGGCAAATACTCGAAAGTGGTCAGGTTAGGAGTCGTAACAATCGGCGGGTATATATGAGGAGACGCATGAACGTGGAAGAGGCGAAGAATCTTTGCAAGAACAGAGTGGTGTGTCATTCTATTCTCTCTGCCTACCCCTACGGCGAAGCGGCGTGATGGTTAGTTAGTTAGTTAGTATATTATGGATAAATGACTTGGGGTGTATATGGTATGTATGTAACTCACTGCTGCTGTGGCCGCTGGGGAAGGACTTGCGGCCCTCTGCCACGTCTCCCGGGGGCCCGGAGCACTGCAGCTCCGGGTTCAACTCCCCGTCGGGGAAACATCGCCAAAAGAAATCGGGACGCGGTCTACCTGAAAATTATCAACAAAATTTATTAGTTTGGGAAATATACATATGGCGATATAGTCTTTGTGGAGTGAATTGAACAGTTTTGGAAGATGTAAAATAAACTAACTAACTAACCATCACGCCGCTTTCCCGCAGGGGTAGGCAGAGAGAATAGAGCGCCACACCACTCTGTCCTTGCAAACATTCTTCGCCTCTTCCACGTTCATGCGTCTCCTCATACATACCCGCCGATTGTTACGACCCCTAACCTGACCACTTTCAAGTATTTGGCATACCTGATTGTGCCATGTTTTTCTTGGTCTTCCTCTGCTTCTTTTCCCGCTAACATTCGCCTCATAAATTTGTTTTACCGTTCTTTCCTCACTCGTTCGTTCCACATGTCCAAACCATCTCAACACACCTTTCTTAATTTGATCGATAATGCTTATCTCAGCTTTGCATTCCTTCCTTATTTCACTATTCGCACATCTATCATACATCGTTTTGTCGCACATTCTTCTGAGAGATCGCATTTCGCCTGCATTCGGTCTACTTTCATCCTTCGTTTGCCAACTCCACGTTTCACTTCCATACATTAGAGTTGGAACCAGGACTACTTGTGCACTGCCAGTTTAGCTTCCGCTGATAGGTTTTTATTTGCCATAACTGATTTCAGTGTTAAATGACTGGCGATAAAAGGATTTCTAGTAAATTAAATTATTGTAATCTATCCTCACCATCATTTGTCCGCCTCCGTAGTGTAATGGTCAGCACGCTCGGCTACCGTTCTGGAGGACCCGGGTTCGATTCCCAGGGGGGGTAAGAATAAATATGAGTGATTTTTTCACTGTAATATTTATTCAATATTACCCTGGACTGGTACCTGAAGCGGAGGGCTGATCACCTTTCCTTCATGTGTAAACGATCAAGATAACACTGCGTTTATATGACGCAGTGCCCTATGCACCATTGGGGTGCGGATAAGGGTTTTATTTATTATTTTTTTTTATATCCTCACCATCTAAATGGGTTAATAAACTATGAAGTTTTTGATAGGCTTTTATTTGTTTTATTTTATTTGGGATTTTTACAGCCAAAACAATATACTATACAACATTAACTAACAAAACTATGGCCAATTAAAAAAATCCTCCGATAATGCTATTCTTATGAAAGCCATGTAGGTTGGGGTGAGTGTGTGTGTGCGTGTGTGTGTGTGTGTGTGCGTGTGTGTGTGTGTGTAGTGCCTATTCCACGTCAACGTAAATCATCCAACAAACAGGGATTATAAACAGTTGGCTTGTTGAACAAACGGCAACGAGCAATCATTCACCTAATTTCCTGCTAATCGTTGTTATCATTGTCTTATTAATTGGCTTTTATCATTGTCTTATTAATTGGCTTTTATCATTGTCTTATTAATTGGCTTTTATCATTGTCTTATTAATTGGCTTTTATCATTATCTTATTAATTGGCTTTTATCATTGTCTTATATATTGGCTTTTATCATTGTCTTATTAATTGGCTTTTATCATTGTCTTATAAATTGGCTTTTATCATTGTCTTATTAATTGGCTTTTATCATTGTCTTATTAATTGGCTTTTATCATTGTATTATTAATTGGCTTTTATCATTGTCTTATTAATTGGCTTTTATCATTGTCTTATAAATTGGCTTTTATCATTGTCTTATTAATTGGCTTTTATCATTGTCTTATTAATTGGCTTTTATCATTGTATTATTAATTGGCTTTTATCATTGTCTTATTAATTGGCTTTTATCATTGTCTTATTTATTGGCTTTTATCATTGTATTGTTAATTGACTTTTATCATTGTCTTATTAATTGGCTTTTATCATTGTATTATTAATTGGCTTTTATCATTGTCTTATTAATTGGCTTTTATCATTGTCTTTTTAATTGGCTTACAGCTAACTATTAAATTTTTTTTTGTGTTGACGTGTTGTCCGCCTCCGTGGTGTGATGGTCAGCGTGTTTAGCTACCGTGCTAGAGGTCCCGTGTTCGATTCCCAGGGGGGGGAGGGGTGAAAATAAATATTAGTGATTCAACACTGTAATATTTATTTAATATTACCCTAGACTGGTTCCTGAAGCGCAAGAGTGATCACCTTGCCTTCATGTAAATAATGATCTAGATAACACTGCGTCAATTTGATGCAGTGCCCTATGCACCATTAGGTGCGGATAAGGGTTATAAGTATGATGTGTTAACGATCAAGAAACACTGCATTTATCTGATGCAGTGCCCTATGCACCATTGAGGTACGGATAAGGGTTTGAAGAATAACACTTTTTAAGTATTATTTTTTGACATCCCATCAAAGATGAAGAAGAATATAGAAGTCAGGCATTTACGGGGCTGACGACCGCCATAGGCTGGTTTAAGTGATCACTTTACACACGTGTAACATTCGCCAATTCTACCCATTATTGACAACCACACTACTCAAATTCATGGAAGTTCTATATAGATATGTATATATATGAACCAATTTTGAAACATTATTCTTGTGTAATGGACCTGCCATTCGCCTTAGAATTTAGTACATAAATATCCCATAGACTGATAACCGACATAATATTGATTCTGTAACAGGTCGGATTCCACTTGTAGCTACGTGCAAGTCATCTTGTAACCATGTTTGATTAGTGTCCTTATCAATCTATGGATAGATATACAAACCTGCCACCCACTGTAACACCAGGGACAGTTAAGGACAGTTATCTAGAAGCGATTCACGCCACTCGTTGCGGTAGTCAAAAGTTGCGAGCTTACGAAATATCAACTTTGAATAATAATATTATTTTTTGACATCTCATCAAAGATGAAGAAGAATATGGAAGTCTGGGCATTTACGGGGCTTACGACCGTCATAGGCTGGTTTAAGTGATCACTTTACACACGTGTAACATTCACCAATTCTACCCATTATTGACAACCACACTACTCAAATTCTTGGAAGTTCTATATATATATGAACCAATTTAGAAACCTTGTTCATGAATCACTAGAACTTCACTAGAGACATCTGTTGGTGAGATGTAAAGAAGCTTTTTTACTAAGCAGAAACTCTTATATTAGTATGTGAGGTCCGAATCCTGGATTATAATCACACACATGAGAAACGCCAGAAAATACCATTTTCATTTTTATTATTAGGCTTTTAATTTGACCAGATAATCTGGTCAAATTTATCAGATATCTGGTCATATTAGAATAATAAAGTTATTCGATGCATCCAGTGCGTATTATTGACGCGAGTCCGCCTTCCATTCCTGACAATAGGACCTCAGCGTTCTGGAATTGGTCCCATAGCGCTCCCGTTGCGGACCAATACACTTGAATCACTAAAAAGACTAGCTTATTCTTCTTCATCTATGTTGAGATGTGTATTTTTTAACAAAAAACGTTGAATTCACTCACCAACAATGAGTTTGACCATGTCAGTCAGAATGCAATTGATTCCAAGAGCGAGAGACACTCCCAATAGGGTCTGCAACAAGAACAAATGCATGAGTACATTACAAACACATTGCATGAGTACATTACAAACACATTGCGTGAGTACATTACAAAGACATTGCGTGAGTACATTACAAACACATTGCATGAGTACATTACAAACACATTGCATGAGTACATTACAAACACATTGCATGAGTACATTACAAACACATTGCATGAGTACATTACAAACACATTGCTCGAGTAGATTACAAACAGGTTGGGTCAGGTTAGGTCAGGTCAGGCAGCCCGGTGACACAGGCGAGGCGCACTAGGTGGTCCTCCGTTGCATAGGTGTTGTTAGGTCGGCGGTCGGAAGTAGACAGCTTTAGGGACGTCTGTCACTGACCGGGCCGGGCAGACCGTAGTGCCCAAGTCGAAAGAGGCGAGGGAGAACCTCACAGACCGGCAACCCAGCGAAGTATATTCTTCATTGAGATCCGCTGGGTTACGCCACTGCGAGAGGGGGGAGTTTTTAGCCAGTAGAAATCTGGCACTACCTGGCAGTACGGGCTGCCAGGTGTCTATGAAGATTTTCTCCCCCTTCGCAAAAAAAAAAAAAAAGGTTAGTTCAGGTTGGGTTAGTGACCTGCAGCAGGTCGTCCCTGTCTCGCGACACGATGAAGTGCGCCAAGGCCATGAGCAGCGGGGTCAGCAAGGCCAGCGCCCACAGCAGGGCCGTGCCGACGTAGGACTCTCTGCGGGGATTCCGGTACAACCACATCTCGTCAGGATGGATCTGCCGGCTGAACGGGTTCATTCTCTCCATGTACCTGCAGCACAAACAAACAAATTCTTTTATTTACTCATTTATACGGCCTCTTACAATTGAATATAAAAGCAATAAAGACGTTTTATTTATTTATACTGCAGATTTTTTTATTTTTTTTATTCATTTAATATATTTACATTTTTATTTATAACATAATACATTTGAATCATTTATACATATGGAGAACTTTTGTATTTCGATTCGCTGTGCCTCTCCATAAAAGAGACTGTGCTCTTGTGCTTGGAGGGGGACTTGCACTCGTAGTTTAATGTTATATAATAAAAGATATAGTAGTTTTTTTGTATATTTTTTCAAGATTTAAATGTATAGAGCTTATTAGATAGTCGATAGAATTATATTTTAAATTTTTGGATAATTTATCTTAAGAAAAAGATAAATATTTGTGCTTTTATTATTTGTCCGCCTCCGTAGTGTAATGGTCAGCACGTTCGGCTACCGTCCGGGAGGTCCCGGATTCGATTCCCAGTGGGGGTCAAATAAATATAAGTGCTTTATTCACCGTAATACTTATTCTATATCACCCTGGACTGGTACCTGAAGCGGAGGGCTGATCACCTTTCCTTTATGCGTAAACGATCGAGATAACTCTGCGTTTATATGACGCAGTGCCCTATGCACCATTGGGGTGCAGATAAGGGTTTTATTTATTATTATATTAAATTTTAATCTTTTTTTACACATGAAGGAAAGGTGATCAGCCCTCCGCTTCAGGTACCAGTCCATGGTAATATTGAATAAATATTAGTGAAAAAATCACATATATTTATTTTACCCCCCTCGGGAATCGAGCCCGGGACCTCCAGAACGGTAGCCGAGCGTGCTGACCATCGCACTACAGAGGCGGAAAATTTAATATGCCGATATTTATTCATAAATTTTTTAACGACACTTATTAAAATAATTTAAAGATGAAATATTTTTAAACTAAAATTGTCATGAACATTTAACTAGAAATAAGGGTTTGAAAATGTATGATGAGATGCCTGAATGTATGAAGAATGAAAAGAGTCTGAAAGAATTTAAAAATACATGTTTTGTGTACTGTAAGAAAATGTAAATACAGTAAATTCAGTATATAAAACAGTTTATATTATAAAATATAAGCTAACGTAAGAAATAAATAAAAAATAAAATAAAAGTTCATGAAAATGTATTTACATAAATATGATATATCGCTCACTCCTTACAAGAACGTCATAAATCAAAAATCGACAATTTTCAGTGGTGCATGTTTTCGGAATGCCCAGAAAATGTACTATATCCCAGCAAAAGCGGCATATTTTATAATATTTACCCGCTACGGGGCAAAAAGTGTTGTTTTTGCATTTTGAAGAAAAGGTATTGTTTAATTATTTTTTTAAACATACTAAATGTTTTTCAAATGGAGAAATAACCTTCAGGTTTTACCTAAAAAGATCTGTTGCACAGTAAAAAGTTCAATAAGTGGCTTGATATTTATTTTTAATACATTGTATTATATTTTTACACTTTAAAAACGTTTTCCTGAAACATCAAATTTTTTGATTTATGACGTTCTCGAAAGGAGTGAGCTATATGTGAAGCGTTTTGTCTCATCAGACACTTTGTTTGATACTTATTATGTGTTTTATAATGTCGTAATAGGACGAAACGCATCACATGTTTTCATATTTTTTTATTATTTTAAATTCTTTTACATTAAACAATTTAGTTTAAATAAATACAAGTATAAAAAAATACATAATATAGTACAAAAGAAGATCTTACGAAAGTACGGCCTGTGTGTGCGTATACATTTAATTTAATTTTTTTTTTCAAAACATATTACATACATAAGTCATATATACATATAATATCCCCGTATTATTATTTTTGACATCTCATCAAAGATGAAGAAGAATATGGAAGTCTGGGCATTTACGGGGCTGACGACCGTCATAGGCTGGTTTAAGTGATCACTTTACACACGTGTAACATTCACCGATTCTACCCATTGTTGACCAACCACACTACTCAAATTCTTGGAAGTTCTATATATATGAACCAATTTAGAAACCTTGTAACATCTCACCAATAGATGTCTCTAGTGAAGTTCTAGTGATTCAAGAACAAGGTTTCTAAATTGGTTCATATATATAGAACTTCCAAGAATTTGAGTAGTGTGGTTGTCAATAATGGGTAGAATCGGTGAATGTTACACGTATGTAAAGTGATTACTTAAACCAGCCTATGACGGTCGTCAGCCCCGTAAATGCCCAGACTTCCATATTCTTCTTCATCTTTGATGAGATGTCAAAAAACAATATGAAAATAACTCCTGTAATTGGAGATAATCCAGATTTTGTGAACAAGTATTTGGACACACTCAAAATGTTGTATATAATATTCCCGGTGAGTAATTTCTATTTTTCATTTTGGGACATGGGATTAAGGCTAACAAGACTGGAACAAATAATTTAGTTATTTTTTTAAATATATTTTAAAAAAATAACAAAAACTAATACTAATACATGGCAAAATATTAAACAGTATTTATTCCCAGCATTCATTTTCTCTAAATGCAGGTAACATTTTATTGGCATCAATTCAAGTACTATCTACCCTCTGATTGCACCAGTGTGCAAAGGCAAATGGCTGCAAGTTAAAATCAGTAGTTTTGAGATAAACCAGTTTATAGTCAACTTAAAACGATGCTTTTTGCCAACACATGTCGCTCACTCCTTTCAAGAACGTCATAAATCAAAAATCGTCAATTTTCAGTTGTGCATGTTTTCGGAATGCACAGAAAATGTACTATATCCCAGCAAAAGAGGCATATTTTAAACTTAATATTTACCCGCTACGGGGCAGAAAAGGTTGTTTTTGCATTTTGAAGAAAAGATATTGTTTAATTTTTTTTTTCAATAAACTAGTTATTTTTCAAATGGAGAAAAAACCTGAAAAGACTGAATGCAGTCGAAATGCGATCGCTCAGACGAATGTGTGGCAAAACGATGTTTGATAGATGTTCGAATGATGAAATAAGGAAAGAATGTAAGGCTGAGATAAGCATTATCGATAAAATTAAGAAAGGTGTGTTGAGATGGTTTGGACATGTGGAGCGTATGAGTGAAGAAAGAACGGTTAAACAAATTTATGAGGCGAATGTAGTTGGAAAAAGAAGCAGAGGACGACCGAGGAAAACTTGGCACAATCAGGTATGTCAAATACTTGAAAGCGGCCGGGTCAGGAGTCGTAATAATCGTCGGGTATGTATGAGGAGATGCATGAATGTAGAAGAGGCAAAGAATGTTTGCAAAGAGTGGTGTGGCGTTCGATTCTCTCTGCCTACCCCTGCGGGAGAAGCGGCGTGATGGTTAGTTAGTTAGTTAGTTAGAAAAAACCTTCAGGTTTAACCTGAAAAGATCTGTTGCACAGTAAAAAGTTCAATAAGTGGCTTGATATTTATTTTAATAAATTGTATTATATTTTTAAACTTTAAAAACGTTCTCCTGAAAAATCAAGTTTTTTGATTTATGACGTTGTTGAAAGGAGTGAGCGATGTATCAAATTAATACAATTTTGCGGCTATTTGGATAGTGAATATCTCGGTAAAGGAAAGAGATAGAGCCGAACATCTGTGATTGTACATGATAGAGGCCAGTTATGAGAATGCTTTGAGCCGTGTTACGCCAAACAGCCGCAACTTGATTTACGGCTAGTTGCCTTTACACATTAGTGCAAACAGCTTTATATGGTTTCAAACGTTTTGATCAATATCACTAGTCTGTTTTTGGTTGGTTGGAAGAAATTTCTTTTTGGCAATAAGCCTGCCAATGTATTTATTTATTTTCTGCACATGAAATTTAAATAAATATATACAGATTTTTTCCTTAAAACACCATTTTGGCTTATTTATTGTAACTGCAGACAGTTGGTAGAATTCCATATTGAATTGTTGGGTAATATATCCAAAATTAAACAAGGTTTATTGGATTGAATTCTACATTTATTTATGTATATGTTAATACGTGACGCGTTTCCTCTTCTTAAGACATTATCAAGAGAGAGTACGGCTATTATCCTCGGCTCTACCCGACCCAGTTTCTCCAGGGTATGCTTGGCTACAATAGTTGAGAGACTAGAAGGAATGTGTATTTAATTTAGCATTTTTATCGATTGTTGCGCGGTATGATGGATAATCCTGAAATTATCCGGAGCATTGGTCTGTATGTTCCCGATAGTTACCTAAGACAGCGTCGACATAGATTGTTTCACATTCCTGTACACAGGACCAACCTGCCGATGGTTATGCCTGTAGGAAGAGCTACCGCTATGTTGAACAATATCACATTGGATATTGATCTGTTCCATGTGTCCGAAGGAGTTTTCCGAAGCGGGATTCTTCAAGTCTTATTGCTGACTTTTAATATATACGCCTTGAATATTGTTTGTTGTGTATATATTATTTTTTATTGAATAAATTGAAAAATTGAAATTGAAATCAAACACTCTAGTGTGTAATGTCCTAAGAAGAGGAAACGCGTCACGTATTAACATGTACATAAATAAATGTAGAATTCAATCCAACAAACCTTGTTTAATTTTGGCTATATTACTTGACAATTCACCAGTTTGGCATTGGAAAAGTAAGTTTTTCTACTAAATAATTAAACGGTTTTGAAAAGAAAAGAATTATTGAAAGGTAAGAAGTTGAAAACAAAAAATAATAATTTTTCCATAAAATAAATATCCACTATACATAAACTGACCATTTATTTTTTTCTTCAAAACGGGACATCTACCAATTTTTACGTAATAGTATCTATATTCAAGAAAACACGTGATTTGTCATAGTTTTTATGTCTTAATAAAAAGAAAAGGAATATTATTTTTTGATATCTCATCAAAGATGAAGAAGAATATGGAAGTCTGGGCATTTACGGGGCTTACGACCGTCATAGGCTGGTTTGAGTGATCACTTTACACACGTGTAACATTCACCAATTCTACCCATTATGGACAACCACACCACTCAAATTCTTGGAAGTTCTATATATATGAACCAATTTAGAAACCTTGTTCATGAATCACTAGAACTTCACTAGAGACATCTATTGGTGAGATGTAAAGAAGCTTTTTATTAAGCAGAAACTCTTATATTAGTATGTGAGATCCGAATCCTGGATTATAATCGTAAGCCCCGTAAATGCCCAGACTTTCCATATTCTTCTTCATCTTTGATGAGATATCAAAAAATAATATGAAAATAACTCCTGTAATTGGAGATAATCCAGATTTTGTGAACAAGTATTTGGACACACTCAAAATGTTGTAAAGAGAAGGAATGTTGATAAAGAAAATAGGAGGAATAAATAACGTGAATTTGAAAAAAATATGTTGTTTTATATTTTTCTGATGAACTTTCTCTTCTTTTTCTAACCCTTATCCGCACCCAATGGTGCATAGGGCACTGCATCGTAGCGACGCAGTGTTATCTTGATCGTAAATTTCATGAAGGCAAGGTGATCAGCCCTGCGCTTCTTGTACCATTCCAGGGTGTTATTAAATAAATATGAGAGTGAAAATCGGCCATATTTATTTTGACCCTCCTGGGAATCGAACCCGGGACCTCCAGCACGGTAGCCAAACGCGCTGACCACTGCGCTACGGAGGATGAACTTGATGAACTTGGCGGGATTTAAAAAAAAATCTTGACTACTAACATCGCTCTAAGTAATCCGATGTTATTGTGTTTTTTCTGTCGTCCACAACAAGATTCTTTCTACGGGAGATACCGATACGTTTTTCTACCGTCGATTTTTTTGCACTTTTTATAAAAAAATTGTTACCGTGTGTCGCTATTTTTTTTTGAAAACGGGACATTTCGACGTCCCGAAACATTACTCGAGGACAACGGGACGGTCCCGTTCAAAACGGGACGTATGGTCACTTTAACTATACATTCTTTAACAATGTTACAATCTGTCGCGTTCTAGGAACATATGTTACATTTTTAAAACGCGAATGATGAATGAAAATGAACAAAAAATCGTCGAAACTCACAGAAAAAGGATAGCCATGCCTATCCTTAGCAGGATTTCGACGCACAGAGACGTCGAAACGAACCTCATATTCATATTCAGTGTAGTTCTGCGGACGTGTTAGCGCGAACGAGTAGCAACATGGTCGCTAAAACGCGTATGTACTTTGCAAATATCGAAAAACACTCCGGCAACATCAGAATATAGCGACTGAGGACTCTCTGGCTACTCGGGATATCGCGGGGCGACGCTTCGGGTAAAATTTCTGGTTCAAATCGACATTTTGAAATAATTCGCGGTAGATAAATTTTGATGAGTGCGCCAACAACCTGTCAAACTGACGTCGCGCCGTTTGATGAGCGCGTTCGAAAACTATCACTGATCACAACACGAGCATACTTCTTCTTCTTCTGTCCTTACTGCTAGATATAGACCTCTTCAGCGGTGGGCTAAAGGGGGCTCGGAGGGACCCCTTGTTAAATTTGACTTGGGCTGGGTTAAATTGTTTAAATTAAGGGTTAAATTAAGAGAAATCAATATTCTCTTTTTTTTCACATTTCATCAAAGATGAAGAAGAATATGGAAGTCTGGGCATTTGCGGGGCTGACGACCGTCATAGGCTGGTTTAAGTGATCACTTTACACACGTGTAATATTCACTAATTCTACCCATTATTGACAACCACACTACTCCAATTCTTGGAAGTTCTATATATATATATATATATATATATATATATATATATATATATATATATATATATATATATATATATATATATATATATATATATATATATATATATATATATATATACATACAGAAGAAGACCGAAAAAAACATGGCACGATCAGGTATGCCAAATACTTGAAAGTGGTCAGGTTAAGAGTCGTAACAATCGGCGGGTATGTATGAGGAGATGCATGAACGTGGAAGAGGCGAAGAATGTTTGCAAGGACAGAGTGGTGTGGCGTTCTATTCCTCTGCCTACCCCTGCGGGGAAGCGGCGTGACGGTTAGTTAGTTAGTTAGTTAGTTTTATATATATATATATATATATATATATATATATATATATATATATATATATATATATATATATATATATATATATATATATATATATATATATATATATATATATATATATATATATATATATATATATATATATATATATATATATATATATATATATATATATATATATATATATATATATATATATATATATATATATATATATATATATATATATATATATATATATATATATATATATATATATATATATATATATATATATATATATATATATATATATATATATATATATATATATACATTTATTTATATACAGATACATACTAAGCTTTAACTTTAAATATATTTCAGGTATTGCATTTCTCAGAACAGATATCACAATATTTCCGTAGATAAATATAATCAGGCACTGATAAATCGCGTTATCTTTTAGAATTGTATTATTTTCTACTGAAAGAGGATTACCAACGCCTATTGCGAGTATACCGTAACTAGATCATTAACGCTCATTGTGACTTCTGTGTCCACCAGCCGTCGCAATGTCGGTAAGAATAATTAGTCTCTTCTTCTTCATCTCATTGTGCCACCTCGAAGGTCATCGCCAGTCTGCAGCCGCTCTGGGCAGCCGGGTTGCCGAGCCAGGATATACGCCTTCTTCCTACGCTGCGTTTACCTTCCACGCCGCCTTGTAATATAATACCTATTACTCGCTATTTCTCTCCCCTCATACAACGGCCCGAGTACTCCACGCTGAAGGTTGGCAATCATCGTGTCAGTCTGCAGCCGCTCTGAGCAGCGCCCCAGTGCTGCAGCGGAGCCAGGATATACGCCTTCTTCCTACGCTGCGTTTACCTTCCACGCCGCCTTGTAATATAATACCTATTACTCGCTATTTCTCTCCCCTTATACAACGGCCCGAGTACTCCACGCTGAAGGTTGGCAATCATCGTGTCAGTCTGCAGCCGCTCTGAACAGCGCCCCAGTGCTGCAGCGGAGCCACTCTCTACTTATATACGCCTTCTTCCTATCACCATTCGAACATCAGTCAAACATCGTTCTGCCGTACATACGTCTGACGGATTGTATTTTATCTGAATTCAGTTTCATTGCATCATTTTGCCTTCCTGCGTCCCTTCCACACATTAGGGATCGTACGGGGACTTCATGGCATTTTTTTTTTTTTTTTTTTTTTCTCTATCCTCACTAGGAATTTGGAAATACCTGTTCTGAGGTAGGCAGGGTATTCTTATTCCTGTTATAATATAATACAGCTTTACATATATTTATATATATTGCCGACAAACAATTGAAGAGCCGATGAATGTTTGAAAAAACAGAGAAGCGGGGTGAGGGTTAGCTAGTAAATGACATCTTTTCGGTTTATTTTTCAGTCTTTGCCATTTGTTGGTCGGATCCATGGTGGGATGCAAATTGGGACCATCCTCAGGGTGTCGGGGGAGGTGTTCCCAAGAGCTGAGAAGTGAGTATATGGTGTACATATTTGTAAAGTCTAAAATCTCTGCCCCCGAATATTCGGCAATCGTCCTATGGCCAGTTCAGTTCAGTGAGTTAGTTTAGTTGCTATATTTACTTTGGTTATAGCAAGTTTAGTGTTCATGGAGTTTTGAACTAGTAAGTAGACATTCAGTCCCGTCTTGTGTTTTGTGCTTTAGAATGAATCTACGTGCGATGATGTTCTTATGCACTTCCAACCTTTTTTTATTTATTTTTTAAATGGGGTTGCATTTATTGTTTATACCTTACTTGTTATGTACAAGATTACGTAGATTTTTGTTTCTTCTAGCTAAAAACATGTTTTATTTTAATTTGTGCTGAGAACAGCAAGGATAAACTAAACGTAGTGTGGGGAAATCAGAAACCTGTCAACATTTAATCATTGATGGGAGAAACATATGTAGAACTTCTAGGAGAAGTCAGACTGTTGACTGTCGTCAACAGACCGAGGTGCTTCTAGAAAATTTGATGGTGGATTAACAAACTTGTATTTACTAAGATTGGCATGGGTATTGACAGGAATATTGAAAGCTTTTAAATATAAATTCACCGTGAAATTCGGATAGAATTTTGTTTATTTCCTATAAATTTCGCAACTTTCGAGAAGGTCTGACAGGAAGCCTAGACGCTTGTGTATCAGGTCTGGGAATGCGGTGGGACAGCTCTCAATGTACCTCGCCTATTATTATAGAGAAGGTCTGTCAAGAAGCCTAGATGCTTCTGTATCAGGACCGGGAATGCGGTGGGACAGCTCTCAATGTACCTCGCTTATTATTATAGAGAAGGTCTGTCAGGAAGCCTAGATGCTTCTGTATCAGGTCTGGGAATGTTTTTCCAGGCTAGTGATCGACCTGAAGAACCAAGCGAACGGAGACGTGGTCTTCCACACCAGCTTCCGCTTCGCCGAGCACAGCGTCGTGAGGAACCACTGCGGCGGCCGCTCCTGGGGCAAGGAGGAGCGCGACGGGAGCATGCCCTTGCGCCCGGGGCAGGTCTTCCAGATCACCATCATAGCGGACGACCGGGCCTACTCGGTGAGTGGGGAGCCTCTTTCACAAAAGACATCGCGAGGAATGCGGGTATGTTGCTGACACAGTGGTGACAGCAGCGTCCCGCAGCCGCGCGAACATCCACGCAGTCTAGCAAGCGTAGTTCTACATTCTTCTTATAAATCTTATCCGCACCCAATGGTGCATAGGACACTGTATCGTATTATTCAGGTTTTACCTAAAAAGCTCTGTTGCACAGTAAAAAGTTCAATAAGTGGCTTGATATTTATTTTGAATACATTGTATTATATTTTTAAACTTTAAAAACGTTCTCCTGAAAAATCGAGTTTTTTGATTTATGACGTTCTTGAAAGGAGTGAGCGATGTATGTAAATAAAGTAGAATTTAATCCAATAACCTTGTTTTAATTTGGGATATATTAGCCAAAATGAAAGTTCGAAGACTTATTTTTAAAATCATGCTGAATTTTTTAAAACTTTTCTATCCAAGCAATTATTTCAGGAAGCTGAACTTTTGGAGCTACGAGACATCTATTGCCAACAGTGTCTACAGTATGATTTTATGTGCCAACATTTATTTCCTACAAATATGAATAGGTTTTTGCAAATACAGTCATTTTTCATGCCCCAAAACTGTTTGATTCTAGCAACTGTATGCAGTTATAATAAATAAGTCTCTGAACTGTGTCTAAAGGCTTAAATAAAAGACTCTTGCCAGACAGGCTCCTTATAGTCTTCATTTTTGACATTCGACTGCGGCGCATTCGATCCCATATCGCTCACTCCTTTCAAGAACGTCATAAAAAAAAAACTTCATTTTTCAGGAGAACGTTTTTGAAGTTTAAGAATATAAAACAATGTATTAAAAATAAATATCAAGCCACTTATTGAACTTTTTACTGTGCAACAGATCTTTTTAGGTAAAACCTGAAGGTTTTTTCTCCATTTGAAAAATATTGAGTTTATTTTAAAAAAATAATTAAACTATAAATTTTCTTCAAAATGTGAAAACATCATTTTCTGCCCTGTAGCGGGTAAATATTGAGTTAAAAACATGCCGCTTTTGCTGGGATATAGTACATTTTCTGGGCATTCCGAAAACATGCACAACTGGAAATTTATGATTTTTGATTTATGACGTTCTTGAAAGGAGTGCGCGATATGTCATTATTCTAACTACTTGGTGTATTTGTTTTGTATAATTTCAGCTTTTCTTAAACGGGATCCTGTTCACGACATTTTGCCATCGCTTGCCCTACCAGAGAGTGACCCACATCGAGGTGTACGGGGAGGCGAGCGTGTCCTCCGTGGCGCTGGAGATCCGACCTGAGTAGTCACTACTGGTCGCCGTCACTACCGCTCGCCGTCACTACTGCTCGCCGTCACTACCGCTCGCCGTCACTACTGCTCGCCGTCACTACCGCTCACGATGGCGAGTGCACAATTGTGTGCACTTGTCTAAGTGTGCTGGTCTGTGTGCACTCCTCTGTGGGCACTTGCCTTTGTACATGGTTGTCGTGGAAGCGTTATGGACCAAGCGATTAATAAACTGAACATTTTTAAATATATATTGTAAATTATCGAAAGAATTGTGAATATAAATAAAAAAATATACTTAAATTTAAACAACCTGCTAAATTATATTAATATGAATTCCTTTGATCAAAATACACATTTATATATATATATATATATATATATATATATATATATATATATATATATATATATATATATATATATATATATATATATATAGGAGGTGTATGAAACACATACGATTAATAACGTTAGTGACGTAAGTACATTTCCCCGAATACGTGTGAATGATGTTTCAAGAGAGATAAGTATGGAAGAAATTAAGAATGCCACTAAGTCTTTGAAAAATGGAAAGGCTCTAGGATTCGACAATTTTGCCGCAGAATACGTCAAGAATGGTGGCGAAATAGTTCTCACATGGTTGCATAGGCTCTTTAACCGTTGTCTGGAGGAGAGTTATACTCCGGTGGATTGGAGAAGGGCAGTTATAATGCCTCTCTACAAGGGTAAAGGTTCTAGGGTGGAATGTGGGAACTATAGAGCAATCAGTCTATTGAGTGCTGTTGGCAAGATGTATGGTCGAATCCTTATTGAAAGAGTGAGAACCATAACAAAGGACAAAGTGTGGGATGTCCAGAGTGGATTTATGAATGGGAGAGGATGTACGGATCAAATTTTTGCCTTGCGCAACATCACTGAAAAGTTTTTGGCCAAAAACCAAAAGCTTTTCTGTGCTTTTGTGGATTTGCAGAAAGCGTATGACCGAGTTGATAGAGCGAAGCTATGGAAGGTGTTATCTGAGTATGGGGTAAGCAGTAAACTTATCCAAGGCATAGCATCCTTGTACGAGGATAGCACTGCATGCATAAGGGTAAGTGGTTCATTTTCATCCTGGCTTAGCATCTCTAAAGGTGTTAAGCAGGGATGTGTAATGTCACCGTGGCTGTTTAACCTATACATGGATAATTGCATGAAAGAACTGAAAGATTTAAATGTTGGAGCCAGAATGAATAATTTGACTGTCTGTTGCCTTTTGTATGCTGACGATGCTGTTCTTCTTGCCGATAGCAGAGAAGACCTGCAGGCGTTGGTGACAAAAGTGTATAATGTGTGCAAGGAAAGTGACTTATTGATGAATGTTAGCAAATCTAAGATTATGGTTTTTGAAAGAGAAGAATGCAGATCTGAATGTGAAATATTGGTAAACGGAGAGATTCTGGAACAGGTAGATGATTTCGTGTATTTAGGTAGTATGTTTTCGAGGGATGGAAAGATTGATAAAGATATAGAAAGGAGAGTGAATGCTGGGAACAAAGTGAACGGTGCACTGAAATCAGTTATAGCAAATAAAAACCTATCAGCGGAAGCTAAACTGGCAGTGCACAACGGAGTACTGGTTCCAACTCTAATGTATGGAAGTGAAACATGGAGTTGGCAAAAGAAGGATGAAAGTAGACTGAATGCAGTCGAAATGCGATCTCTCAGAAGAATGTGTAACAAAACGATGTATGATAGATGTGCGAATAGTGAAATAAGGAAAGAATGCAAAGCTGAGATAAGCATTATCGATAAAATTAAGAAAGGTGTGTTGAGATGGTTTGGACATGTAGAACGAATGAGTGAGGAAAGAACGGTAAAACAAATTTATGAGGCGAATGTTAGCGGGAAAAGAAGCAGAGGAAGACCGAGAAAAACATGGCACGATCAGGTATGCCAAATACTTGAAAGTGGTCAGGTTAGGAGTCGTAACAATCGGCGGGTATGTATGAGGAGATGCATGAACGTGGAAGAGGCGAAGAATGTTTGCAAGGACAGAGTGGTGTGGCGCTCTATTCTCTCTGCCTACCCCTGCGGGGAAGCGGCGTGATGGTTAGTTAGTTAGTTAGTTATATATATATATATATATATATATATATATATATATATATATATATATATATATGTAAATGTGTATTTTGATATATATATATATATATATATATATATATATATATATATATATATATATATATATATGGTGGTATGGACATGTGGAGCGAATGGATAGCGAGAGAATGACTAAGAAAATATATGTGGCGAATGTGAGAGGGAAAACAGAACGTGGACGACCGAAAAAGACTTGGCACGATCAGATCAATCAGAACCTAAAATCTGGCGGTGTCAAAAGTCTGCGTAATCGGAGGGCATGTATGACTAGATGTATGGATGTGAAGGAGGCTAGGAGTGTATGTCAGGACAGAAGAGTGTGGCGTTCCATCCTCTCTGCCTACCCCTGCGGGGAAACGGCGTGATGGTAGTAGTAGTAGTAGTAGTAGTAGTATATATATATATATATATATATATATATATATATATATATATATATATATATATATATATATATATATATATATATATATATATATGTATATATTTATATACTTTTTAAACCATTTTACCATCTGCTAGTATCATGGCTACTGTATAACTAGATTTTACAAATCAAATTTACTTTGAGTCGCTCTAGCAGACAGTTATGGCAGCTTGTATTATCATCAATGTGTAGTTAAAAGTCAATCACAAAATGTTGCGATTGTCTTTTAACAAGAATATACCATATCAGCAATGGTCACCATAGTGAGATACTTCCATACATGGGATATGATACAAACTACGGACGATGGAATTTTCTTTTGGTGGTTTTATGTACACATAACCCTTTCCGGTCCATAAAAAAATGTAAAAATTCCTCCAAGTCCACAATAGATTTACAGCATTTTTATCCGCACCTAATGGTGCATAGGGCACTGCATCAAATTGACGCAGTGTTATCTTGATCATTACTTACACGAAGGCAAGGTGATCACTCTTGTTTTGAATATTGAAAGCATTAACTTTGTGGATCGTCTTGATATGTTATTTCGAGAAATAAAAATACTTTGTGTTCTAACCTAAGTGATAAATGTAACCCTGAAGAGGGCAACAGGTTGTTGCCGAAACTAGTTGGTTAATAAAAATGTGAGTGGATCAGAACACAAAGTATTTTTATTTCTCGAAATAATGATCACTCTCGCGCTTCAGGAACCAGTCCAGGGTAATATGAAATAAACATTACAGTTTTAAATCACTAATATTTATTTTCACCTCCCCCCCTGGGAATCGAACCCGGGACCTCCGGCACGGTAGCTAAACGCTGACCATTACACCACGGAGGCGGACAAACGGCATTACAGCATTACGGGGTTGAACACCACATCCAAGCTTTTTTTAAATAAAACTAAACTTTTGTTTAAAATTTTTTTTATTTTGAATGTATACAATCTCGTCTCTTATTATTACATTTATCACTAAATACAAGTGAGAAAAAAATATGTTTGCTTGTATTTAACCACTAAACTGA